>NC_081366.1:54663377-54678377 GCF_030684315.1 Stegostoma tigrinum
CAAATACACCCTCTTTCCCACACACACTCACACTCTCTCTCTCTCTCGCCCACATACACACATACACATACATACACACACACACACACATGCAGACACACACACACATACAAATGCCCACACTCTCACGCACGCACATACACGCTCCCACACACACTCTCACATACACACACTCACACACAAACTCCGAGTCACACCCACTCCCACTCGCCCATGCAGACATTCTGCAAAATACACACACAGACACACACACACACATAGACACACACACACAATCCCACATATACACATACTCACTGTTTCCAGCATACACACACTCTCTCTCTCTCGCCGACACACACAACACACAGACACATGCACACACTCTCTCCCATATACACAAATACACCCTCTTTCCCGCACACACACTCTCTCTCTCGCCCACACACACACACTCCTACAAACTCACACACACACTCACACACACATGCAGACACACACACACACACACACACAAAACACTGCCACACACAAACGCCAACACACACGCGCGCACACACACACTCCGAATCACACCCACTCCCACTCGCCCATGCACACACACTGCAAAACACACACAAACACAAACACACACACGCAGGCACATAGCACAAACACATACACACACACAATCCCACAAATACACACTCCTACATATACACATACACACTGTTTCCCACATACACACACACAGGCACACTCTCTCTCTTGCCCACACACACAACACATAGACACACGCACACACTCTCTCCCACAAACACACACACACACACACACACACACACACACACACACACACACACACACACTCACACACACACTCACACACACACACACACTGCCACATAGACAACACTCTGCCACACAAACAAATGCAACACACACAAACACACTCGCCCACACACACACACACTCTCACAATACACACACTCCACACACACACTCCGAGTCACACACACTCACATACACACACACATTTTCTCACATACACAGGCTTCAAAACACACACACACATTCACACACAAACGCCTGCACACACAGACACACACACACACAAAACACTCTGCCACACACACACACTCCCAAACACACACACACACTGTCAAATCCACACACTCCCACACACAAACTCCGAGTCACACCCACTCCCACTCTCCCACGCACACACGGTGCTAAACACAGACACACACACACCACACGCACACACACGCTCTAGCACAAAAACACACACACACACACACACACACACACACACACTCTCTTACCAACACACACAGACACACTCACACACACACAGACTTCCCACACACACATTGTCCCACACACACTCTCACACACACACACTGCCAAACATACACACACACACACTCACACACAGACACACGCACAAAACACTCTGCCACACACACAAATGCCCACACACACGCGTGCACGCACACACACGCCCACACACACACACTCTTACATACATAAACTCTGAGTCACACCCACTCCCACTCGCCCGTGCACACACACAAAACACACACAATCCCACACATACACACACTCCCACATATACACATACATACGGTTTCCCACATAGACACACACAGACACACTCTCTCCCTCTCTCGCCCACACTCACACAACACATAGACACATGCACACACTCTCTCCAACAAACACACACACACAGACACGTTCACTCACACACACATGCACTGCCATACACGCAGACACATACACAACATTCTGCCACGCAGACAAGCTCAACACACACACACAAACACTCTCTCTCTTTCACACACACTCCCATACGCACACACTCTCACACAAACACACACTCCGAGACACATACACTCCCAAAGACACACACACACACACACACACACACACACACACACACACACACACACACACACACACACACACACACACACGCACACACACACACGCACACACACACACTCTCGCATACACACACTCTCACATACACATACAAACTCTTCCTCACAAACATACACACACACACACACACACTCTCCCACATACACACTCTCCCACACACAGTCACCCCAACACACACATGCGCACCACTCTCCCCCCCCCCACACACACACACACACACACACACACACACACTCACACAGACAGTCACTGCCAAGCACAAACACACACACCCACGCATGTGCGCACACGCACACAAACATATAAACACACAATACCACACATACACATACTCCCACATATACACATACACACCGTTTCCCACATACACACACACACACACTCTCTCTCACTCTCTCGCCCATACTCACACAACACATAGACCCAAGCACACTCTCTCCCACAGACACACACACATACGCGCACGCGCACACCCACACACACACAGACACAGCACAAACACATACCCACACACAATCCCATACATACACTCACTCCCACATACACACACACACACTCTCTCTCTCGCCCACATTCACACAACTCATAGACACATGCACATACTCTCTCCCACAAACACACACACACACAGACACACACAGACACACACACACACACACACACTCACACATGCACACACTCCACATACACACTCTGAGCCACACACACCCACATACACACATCTCCTCCACTCACACGTGTGCGCACACACACACACACACACACACACACACACATACACACACACCCTCTAGCACAAACACACACACACACTCTCTTACCAACACACACTCAGATACTCCCCCCCACACACTCACCACACACACACTCCCTCTTGCACACACATACAGACACACTCTCTCACTAACACACACTTGCACGCTCCCACACACACACTCCGAGCCACATACACCCACATACACACATCTCTTCCACTCACAAGTGCGCGCGCGCACACACAAACACACACACACACACACACACACCCTCTAGCACAAACACACACACACACTCTCTTACCAACACACACTCAGATACTCACACACCCACACACACATACTCCCCCACACACACACACCACACACACACTCCCTCTTGCACACACATACAGACACACTCTCTCACTAACACACACACACATGCACGCTCCCACACACACACTCTCACGCCCATACACACTATCCCACTCATACACATACACACCTTTTCACCACACTCTCCCTATCTCACTCTCTTTCACATATATAATATATATATAACACCGACACAAACACTCACACATACAGACACTGCCAAACACACAGACACACACACAAACACACACTTTCCGACCCACACACTCAACCGAACACACATTCACTCGACACGCCCATACACTCTCCCAAAAACACACACACACTTTCCTCACCCACGCACACACTCCCACCTCACACATACAAACACTCACTGCAATATGCACACACACACACGCGCACACACACAGACACACACACACACAGAGACACAAACACAAACACTCTGCCATAGTCTCTCTCTCACACACACACACACACACACACACACACATACACACACACACGTTCACGCGTGCACACACACGCGCAAGCTCCCACACACACACTCTCCCACATACACACACTCCCACACATACACATACACACTTTTTCACCACACTCTCCCTACCTCTCTCTCTCTCTCACATATACACACACACGCACACCAACACAAACACTCTCACACAGAGACACTGCCAAACACACAGACACACACACACAAACACACACACTCCCACACTCAAATACCACCAAACACACGCATTCACACGAATCTCCCACACACACTCCCAAACACACACACACAAACACACACACACACATACACACACACACACACGTTCCCCCACCCACACACACACTCCCATCTCGCACATACGCACACACTGCAACATACATACGTACACACACAAACACACACACACACCCACACTCACTGAGACACAAACACAAACACTCTCCCATACTCACTCTCTCTCTCTCACACACACACACACACACATGCATGCTCCCACACACACACACTCTCACACATGCAAACGCTCCACACACTCCACATACACACTCCGAGCCACATACACCCACATACACACATCTCCTCCACTCACACAAACACTCCCACCTCATACATACACAAACACACACACACACACACACACACACACACACACACGCAAACACACACTCCCACACATGCAAACACACACTCCCACACACACACAGGCTCACCTACACACACTCCCATGCACAAACTCCGAGTCACACCCACTCCCACTCACCCATGCAAACACCCTGCAAAACACACACTCCCACACACACACACACTCCCTCTAACACAAGCTCCTACCCACAAACACATACGCACAAACACAGTACAAACATATACACAAAGCGCAAACACATACACACACACAATCCCACACATACACACTGTTTCTCGCATACACACACACAGACACACTCTCTCTCTTACCCACATTCACACAACTCATAGACACATGCACATACTTTCTCCCACAAACACACACACACAGACACACTCACGCACACACACACACTCTTGCATACACACACACATTCTCTCACATACACACGCTTCAAAACACACACACATTCACACACAATCGCCTGCACATACACACACACACACACACACACACACACACAAACCCTCCAGCACAAACACACACACACACACACAAACCCTCCAGCACAAACACACACACAGACACACATACACATACACACACACACAAAACACTCTGCCACACACACATACTCCCATACACACACAGTCAAATACACACACTCCCACACACAAACTCAGAGTCACACCCACTCCCACTCTCCCATGTACACACGCTGCCAAACACACACACACAGACACAAACACTCTCCCACACTCTCTCTTTCTCACTCACACACACACACACACACAAACACACACACTGACACACACTGCCAAACACACTCTCCCCGATACACACATTCACACCACCCTCACACACACACACACACACACACTCCCAAACACACACTCTCACACACACACACTCCCACATACACACACTCCCACACACACACTCCCACACACAAACTCCAAGTCACACCCACTCCCACAAACACACAAACATATTCTACCCCCGCCACACACACACATACACACACCCTCTAGCAAAAACACATACACACAAACATGCTCTCCCACACGCGCACGCGCGCGCACACACACACACACACACACACACACACACACACACACACACACACACACACGCCACACAGACACACACACTCGCCCACACACGCACACATACACTCCTACACACGCACATATTCCCACACACACATACTCGCACACACAAACTCTGAATCACACTCACTCCTATTCTCCCATACACACATGGTGCCAAACACAGACAGACACACACACACAAACACACACACTGAGACAGTGCCAAACACCCTCCCACACACACACTCTGCCCCCCCACACACATACATCCTCCCACATACAAACACATATACACACACACCCACACACACATACACTCCCCCACACACACCCTGCCACACACACACACGAACACACACTCCCACACACGCAAACACACACTCCCACACACGCTCACATACACACACTCCCACACACACACACACACACACACACACTCCCTCTAACACAAACTCCAACCCACAAACACATACACACAGAGCACAAACATATACACAAAGCACAAACACATACACACACACAATCCCACTCATACACTCACTCCCACATATACACACACACACTTTTTCTCACATACACACACACACAGACACACTCACTCACACAAACATGCACTGCCATACACACAGGCACATACACAACACTCTGCCACACAGACAAGCGCAACACACGCACATACTAGCTCACACACACACAGACACACACACACACAAACACACACTCCCAAACACACACTCTCACATACACACACTCCCACACACACACTCCCACACACACACACTCCCACACACAAACTCCAAGTCACACCCACTCCCACAAACACACAAACATATTCTACCCCTGCCACACACACACATACACACGCCCTCTAGCAAAAACACATACACACAAACATGCTCTCCCACACACGCGTGCACACACACACACACACACATACAACGCCACACAGACACACATATACACACACTCTCCCACACACGCACATATACACTCCTACACACGCACATACTCCCACACACACATACTCGCACTCATAAACTCTGAATCACACTCACTCCCACTCTCCCATACACACATGGTGCCAAACACAGACAGACAGACACACACACACAGACACACACAGACAGCGCCAAACACCCTCCCACACACACACTCTGCTCCCCCCACACACACACATCCTCCCATATACAAACACGTATACACACACACCCACACACACATACACTCCCCCACACACACTCTGCCACACACTCACAAGAATACACACTCCCACACATGCAAACACACACTCCCACACACACACACACGCTCACATACACACACTCCCACACACACACACACGCACTCCCTCTAACACAAACTCCGACCCACAAACACACACACACAGAGCACAAACATATACACAAAGCACAAACACATACACACACACAATCCCACACATACACTCACTCCCACATATACACACACACACTGTTTCTCACATACACACACACACAGACACACTCACTCACACAAACATGCACTGCCATACACACAGGCACATACACAACACTCTGCCACACAGACAAGTGCAACACACGCACATACTAGCTCACACACACACAGACACACACACACACACACACACAAACACACACTCCCAAACACACACTCTCACACACACACACTCCCACACACAAACTCCAAGTCACACCCACTCCCACAAACACACAAACATATTCTACCCCCGCCACACACACACATACACACACCCTCTAGCAAAAACACATACACACAAACATGCTCTCCCACACGCGCGCGCGCACACACACACATACACACACAATGCCACACAGACACACATATACACACACTCTCCCACACACGCACACATACACTCCTACACACGCACATACTCCCACGCACACACACTAGTACACACAAACTCTGAATCACACTCACACCCACTCTCCCATACACACATGGTGCCAAACACACACACACACACACACACACACACACATCATAACCACACACACACACCCTCTAGCAAATACACACATACACACACACACTCTTACCAACACACACAGATACACACACACACACACACACACACACTTTCCCACACACACATTATTCCCCCACGCACACACACCAAACACACACACCCTCTCGCACAAACACACATACAGACACACTCTCACACTAACACACACACAGACACACACACACCCACACCCAAACATACACACACTGCCAAACAAACACACACACGCTCATGCGCGCACACACATGCGCGTACGCTCCCACACACACACTCTCCCACACACACACACTATCCCACACATTCACATACATACTTTTTCACCACACTCTCCCTATCTCTCTCTCTCTCACATATATACACACACACATACACCGACACAAACACTCACACAGACACTGCCAAACACACAGACACACACACAAACACACACTCTCCCACACACACACTCAACCGAACACACACATTCACACGACATCCCCAAACTCCCAAACACACACACACTTCCCCCACCCCCACACACACTCCCACCTCACACATACACACACAGAGCAATGTACACACACACAGACACAAACACACTCTCCCACACTCTCTCTCTCTCTCACACACACACACACACAAACACACACACACACACACACACACACACACACACACACACACGCTCACGCGCATACACACACTCTCCGACACACACACATTCAACCGAACACACACATTCACACGGCACCCCCACACACACTCCCAAACAGACACACACACTTCGCCCACCCACACACACACTCCCACCTCACACATACACACACACACAAACACGCACACACTCTCACAGAGACACAAACACAAACACTCTCCCACACTCTCTCTCTCTCTCTCACACACTTACACACACACACACACACACACACACAAACAGCGCCAAACACTCTCCCACACACACACTCTGCCCCCCCACACACACACATCCTCCCACATACACACATGTATACACACACACCCACACACACATACACTCTCCCACACACACCCTGCCACACACGTAAACACACACTCCCACACACACAAACACACACTCCCACACACACACTCCCACACACACTCCCCCTAACACAAACTCCAACCCACAAACACACACACACAGAGCACAAACATATACACAAAGCACAAACACATACACACACACAATCCCACACATACACTCACTCCCACATATACACACACACACACTGTTTCTCACATACACACACACACAGACACACTCTCTCGCCCACATTCACACAACTCATAGACACATGTACATACTCTCTCCCACAAACACACACACACAGACACACTCACTCACACAAACATGCACTGCCATACACACAGGGACATACACAACACTCTGCCACACAGACAAGCGCAACAAACGCACACACTAGCTCAAACACACACACACACCACACACACACTCCGAGCCACATACACCCACATACACACATCTCCTCCACTCACACACACACTCCCACCTCACACACACACACTCTCTCTCTCTCTCCCTCTATCTCTCACATACACACACTACATCCACACATATATACACACTCCCACATATGCAGTCTTTCTGGCACACATGCACACACATGCACACGTGCGCACACATACACACACACACACACACACACACACACAGACACATACACACAATCCCACACATTTGCACACTCCAATGTATACACATACACACTGTTTCCCGCATACACACACACAGGCACACTCTCTCTCTCGCCCACACATACAACACATAGACACACGCACACATTCTTTCCCACAAACACACACAGACACACTCACGCACGCAGACACACACACACAGCCAAACACACTCTCCCACACACACACACTCACCCCAACACACACACATTCACACCACCCTCGCACACACACTTCCCCCAACACACACACACACACAAACACACACTCTCACATACACACCCTCCCACACACAAACTCCAAGTCACACCCACTCCCACTCACCCACTCAAACATGCTGCAAAACACACACACACCCGCTAGCACAATCACCTACCCACAAACACACACTTGCACACACACACACTCTTCCCCCACAAACACACTCTCCCACATACACACCTACACACTCTTTACCCCCCCCTCACACACACTCCCCCATACGCACACACACAGACACACACACACTGACACACATGCACAGACACAAACACAATCTTCCCCCACAAACACATTCTCCCACATACACTGCTACACACTCTTTCCCACACACACACACAGACACACTCTCGCTCACAAACACATGCACCCTCCCACAAACAAACACATTCTACCCCCACCAAACACACACACATCCTCCAGCAAAAACACATACACACAAACATGCTCTCCCACACATACACTCACACACACACACGCACAACCCCACACAACCACATATACACACACTCTCCCACACACACTCTCCCACACACACACTCCCACACACACCCACGCTCACATACACACTCTCCCACACACAAACTCTGAGTCACACCCACTCCCACTCACCCATGCAAACACCCTGCAAAACATACACACTCACACACACGCACAGACACACACAAACACACACACACACACACACACCCTCTAGCACAAACTCCTACCCACAAACACACTCTCGCACACACACACACACACACATTCTCCCCACATACACACACACACAAGCACACACACATTAACACACTCACACAGACACAGACACTGCCAAACACACTCTCCCACACACACACACACACATTAACACCACACTCGCACACACACACACTTCCCCCAACACACACACACACTAACACATACACACTCAAATACACACACAAACACACAGACACTCTCACACACAAACTCCAAGTCACAACCACTCCCACTCACCCATGCAAACATGCTGCAAAACACACACACTCCCACACACACACCCTCTAGCACAATCACCTACCCACAAACACTCTCGCACACACACACATTGTTCCCCCACAAACACACTCTCCCACATACACATCTATGCACTCCTTCCCACACACACACTCCCCCATACACACACACACACGCACACACACACACACACACACACACACACACACACACACACACACACACACACACACACACAGCCAAACGTACACACACACGTGCGCACGCTCACACACACACTCTCCCACACACATACGCTATCCCACACATACACATACACACTTTTACACCACAGGCTCCCTATCTCTCTCTCTCACACACATATATACACGCACACACACACAATCCGACACAAACACTCACACATACAGACACTGCCAACACACAGACACACACACAAACACAAACAATCTCCCACACTCTCTCTCACTCACACACACACACACACTCATGCGCATACACACACTCTCCCACACACACACACACTCAACCAAACACATTCACACGATACCAACACACACACTTCCAAACACACACACACACTTCCCCCACCCACACACACTCCAACCTCACACATACACACACACTGCAACATACATACACACACACAAACACATGCATGCACTGACACACACTCACACACACACAGACACTGACAAACACACTCTCCCACACACACTTGCCCCAACACACACAAACACAATCCCACACACGCAAACACACACCCCCCCACACACACACTCTCACCTACACACACTCCCACCTACACACACTCCCACACGCAAACTTCGAGTCACACCCACTTCCACTCACCCATGCAAACACCCTGCAAAACACACACTCCCACACACACACAAACACACACTCCCTCTAACATGAACTCCTACCCACAAACACACACACACACAGCACAAACATATACACAAAGCACAAACACATACACACACAATCCCACACATACACTCACTCCCACATATACACATACATACTGTTTCTCACATACCCACACACAGATACACTCTCTCTCTCGCCCACATTCACACAACTCATAGACACATGCACATATTCTCTCCCACAAACACACAGACAGACACACTCACACATAGACGCACTGCCATACACACAGACACATGCACAACACTCTGCCACACAGACAAGCACAACACACACACACTTGCCCACACACACACACGCCCACACACACACACACACACACACGCACACACACACAAACACAAACATATACACAAAGCACAAACACATACACACACACAATCCCACACATACACGACCTCCCACATATACACATAGGCACTGTTTCTCACATACACACACAGAGACACAATCTCTCTCTCGCCCACATTCACACAACTCATAGACACATGCACATACTCTCTCCCACAAACACACACACAGACACACTCACTCACACATACATGCACTGCCATAC
Source organism: Stegostoma tigrinum (assembly GCF_030684315.1). NCBI lineage: Eukaryota > Metazoa > Chordata > Chondrichthyes > Orectolobiformes > Stegostomatidae > Stegostoma > Stegostoma tigrinum. The sequence goes on from NC_081366.1 coordinate 54,675,056, forward strand.
ACACAGACACATACACAAGACTCTGCCACACAGACAAGCGCAACACACACACACTCGCCCACACACACACAGACACACACACACTGACACACATGCACAGACACAAACACACTCTTCCCCCACAAACACACTCTCCCACATACACTGCTACACACTCTTTCCCACACACACACACAGACACACTCTCCCTCACAAACACATGCACCCTCCCACAAACAAACACATTCTACCCCCACCACACACACACACATCCTCTAGCAAAAACACATACACACAAACATGCTCTCCCACACATACACACACGCACACACACACACACACCCACATATACACACACTCTCCCACACACACTCTCCCACACAAACACACACTCCCACACACACCCACGCTCACATGCTGCAAAACACACACACACCCTCTAGCACAATCACCTAGCCACAAACACACTCTCGCGCACGCACGCACGCACACACACACACACACACCTACACACTCTTTCCCATACTCACACACACACACACACACACACACACACACACACACACAGACACACATGCACACTCTTCCCCCACAAACACATGCACCCTCCCACAAACACACAAACACATTCGACTCCCACCACACACACACACACACACACACACACACACACACACACACACACACACACACACACACGTCCTCTAGCAAAAACACATACACACAAACATGCTCTCCCACACATACAGACAGACACACACACACAACGCCACACACACAAACACACACTCCCACACACACACAAACACACACTCCCACACACACACACGCTTACATACACACAAACTCTGAGTCACACCTGCTCTCACTCACCCACCCAAACACCCTGCAAAACACACACACTCTCTCTCTCACACGCACACACACACTCCCTCTAGCACAAACTCCTACCCACAAACACACTCTCGCACACACACACACATTCTCCCCCACACACACAGGCACACTCACACAGACACAGACACTGCCAAACACACTCCCACACACACACACACTCACCCCAAACACACACGCACATTAACACCACCCTCACACACACACACACACACACACACACACACACACACACTTCCCCCAACACACACACTAACACATACACACGCAAACACACACACACAAACACACAGTCCCACACACAGACACTCTCACATACATACACTCCCACACACAAACTCCAAGTCACAACCACTCCCACTCACCCATGCAAACACACGCTGCAAAACACACACACATACCCAAACACACACCCTCTAGCACAATCACCGACCCACAAACACTCTCGCACACACACACTCTTCCCCCACAAACACACTCTCCCACATACACACCTCTGCACTCCTTCCCACACACACACTCCCCCCCACACACACACACACACACACACACACACACACACACACACACACACACACACACACACACACACACACACACACACACACACTCACACACACACACACACTCTCACACACACACACACACTCTCCCACACACACACTATCCCACACATACACATACACACTTTTTCACCACACTCTCCCTATCTCTCTCTCTCACATATATACACACACGCGCAATCCGACACAAATGCTCACACATACAGACACTGCCAACACACAGACACACACAAACACACACTCTCCCACACACACACTCTCAACTGAACACACACATTCACATGACACCCCCACACACACTCCCAAACACACACACACACTTACCCACACACACACTCCCACCTCACACATACACACACACAGCTACACACACACACACACACAAACACACACACACAAACACTCTCCCATACTCTGTCTCTCTCTCACACACACACACACACACACACGCATACACACACGCATACACACACTCTCCCACACACACACTCACACAAACACATTCACATGATACCCCCACTCACACTCCCAAACACACACACACACACACTTCCCCCACCCACACATACTCCCACCTCACACACACACACACACAAACTGAAACTTACATAACACACACAAACACATGCACGCACTGACACACAGACACTGCCAAACAGACTCTCCTACACACACACACTTGCCCCAACACACACAAACACACACATACAAACACACACTCCCAAACACACACACACGCTCACATACACACACTCCCACACACAAACTTCGAGTCACACGCACTCCCACTCACCCATGCAAACACCCTGCAAAACACATACTCACACACACACACACACACACACACAAACATATACACAAAGCACAAACACATACACACACAATCCCACACATACACTCACTCCCACATATACACATAGACACTGTTTCTCACATATACACACACAGACACACTCTCTCTCTCGCCCACATTCACACAACTCATAGACACATGCACATACTCTCCCCCACAAATACACACACAGACACACTCACTCACACATACATGCACTGCCATACACACAGACACATACACAAGACTCTGCCACACAGACAAGCGCAACACACACACACACTCGCCCACACACACACACACACACACACACTCACACATGCACACACTCCGAGCCACATACACCCACATACACACATCTCCTCCACTCACACACACACTCCCACCCACACACACACACACCCGCATGCACACACTCTCGCTCTCTCTCTCACATACACACACTCACACACTATATCCACCCATACATACACTCTCTCCCACATTTACACTCTTTCGCGCACACACACACACACACACACACACACACACAATCCTACACATACACACACTCCCACATATACACATACACACTGTGTCCCACATACACACACACTGGCACACTCTCTCGCCCACACACACACAACAGATAGACACATGCACACACACACACACACACACTCTCCAGGCCACACACACTCTCTCTCTCTCTCACACACACACACACACACGCTTCAAAATACACACACACATTCACACACAGACACACACACACACAAACCTGCCAGCACAAACACATACAAACACACACATACACACACACACACTAAACACTCTGCCACACGCACATACTCCCATGCACACACACTGTCAAATAAACACACTCGCACACACAAACTCTGAGTCACACTCACTCCCACTCTCCCATGCACACATGGTGCCAAACACAGACACACAGACACACACACACACACACACCATAACCACACACACACACACACCCTCTAGCACAAATACACATACACACACACTCTCTTACCAACACACACACACACAGATACTCACACACACACAC
>NC_081366.1:54680877-54685877 GCF_030684315.1 Stegostoma tigrinum
TGCTTCAAAACCCACACACACACATTCACACACAAATGCCTGCGCACACACACACACACACACACACACACACATACACACACACAAAACACTCTGCCACACACACATACTCCCACACACACACACACTGTCAAATACGCACACTCCCACACACAAACTCCGAGTCACACCCACTCCCACACTCCCATGCACACACACTGCTAAACACACACACACACACCCACGGAGGCACGAACACTTTCCCACACTCTCTCTCTCTCTCTCTCACGCACACAAACACACATACACATTCAAATACACACACTCCCACACACAAACTCCGAGTCACATCCACTCCCACTTTCCCATGCACACACACTGCCAAACACACATACACACACAAACACACACACACACACACTCACCCTCTAGCACAAACACATACACAGACACACACACACACACACTTTCCCACACACACACAGACATACTCTTTCACCACACTCTCCCTATCTCACTCTCTCTCACATATACACACCAACACAAACACTCACACATACAGACAATACCAAACACATGCACAAACACACACTCTCCTACACACACACTCAACCGAACACACACATTCACACGACACACCCACACACACTCCCAAAAACACACACACACTTACCCCACCCACACACACACTCCCACCTCACACACACACACACACACACACACACACACACTCACACAGAGACACAAACACTCTCCCACACTCTCTCTCTCACTCACACACAGACACAGACACTGCCAAACACACTCTCCCACACACACACACTCACCCCAACACACATACACACTTCCCCCAACACACACACAAACACACACTCCCACACACAAACTCCAAGTCACACCCACTCCCACTCACCCACGCAAACACGCTGCAAAACACACACACTCCCACACTCATCTTCTACCACAATCACCTACCCACACACTCACTCTCGCACACACACACACTCTTCCCCCACAAACACACCTAGGCACTCTTCCCCACACACACACACACACACACACACACACACACACACACACACACACACACACACACACACCCACAGACATACACGTCCTCCCACATACATACATGTATACACACACTCTCCCACACACACACATACACTCTCCCACATACACAACACACACTCCCACACAAACACACACTCCCACACACAAACTCCGAGTCACACCCACTCTCACTCACCCATGCAAACACCCTGCAAAACACACACACTCCCACACACACACATGCACACGCACACTCCCTCTAACACAAACGCCTACCCACAAACACTCTCGCACACACACACACAAACACACACCCTCACAAACACGTACATCCCCCTACACACACACACCCTCCAGCAAAAACACATACACACAAACATGCTCTCCCACACATACAGCCTCCCACACGCACACACACCCTCTAGCACATACACACAACCACAATCTCCAAAACACACACACTCACCCACCCACACACACTCACCCACCCACACACACACACACACACACACACACACACACACACACCACACTCACTCACACATGCACACACTCCGAGTCACACAGACTCTTACATACACACACACACATTCTCTCACATAGACACACTTCAAAACACACACACGCTCACACACAAACCTTCCAGCACAAACACACACACACACAAAACACTCTGCCACACATACATACTCCCCACACACACACTCCCACACACATACTCCGAGTCACACCCACTCCCACTCTCCCACGCACACACTGTGCCAAACACACACAGACAGACACAAACAGACACACACACACACACACACACACACACACACATACACACACCCTCTAGCACAAACACACATACAGACACACACACTCACACAGACACACTTTCCCACACACACACACACGTTCACACACACACACACACACACACACACACACACACACACACACACACACACACACACACACGTTCACACACACACACACACTCCCCCCCCCCCCCGGCAGAAAGACACCCCTACACACAAACATATCTTCCCACATACACACACATCCCCCCGCATACACAAACTTATACACACTCTCTCCCACACACATACCCCCACACACACACACGCACACCCCCACACACACATCCTCCCATATACACACACATACACACACACACACTCCCACACACACACAGACAGACTCCCGCACACATACACACACTCCCACACACAAACTCCAAGTCACACCCACTCCCACTCACCCACGCAAACACCCTGCCAAACATATGCACTCCGACACACACTCACTCCCTCTAGCATAAACGTCTACCCACAAACACACTCTCGTACACACAAATTCTCCCCCCATACACACAAACACACAAACACTCTCCCACACAAACACATACACCCTCCCACAAAAACAACTACACACAAACATATACACATACAGACTCCCACATGCACAGGCACACACCCTCTAGCACATACACACAACCATGATCTCCAAAACACACACACATGCTCACACACGCACACTCACACACACAAACACAGACACTGCGAAACACACAAACTCTCGCTCTCCCACACAGACTCATTCACCCCAACACACACTCATTCACACCACCCTCCCACACACACACTTCCCCCACTCACACTCACACTCCCATCTCATGCACACACACACACACACACACACACACACACACACACACACACTCTCTCTCTCTCTAGCACAAAGACTTACCCACAAACACACTCGCACACACACACTCCCGCACACACTCTCCCACATACACACATATGCACTCTTTCCCACAAACACGCTCCCACACACACACAAACACATTCTACCCCCAAACACAGACAGACGCTCTAGCAAAAACACATACACAAACATGCTCTCACACACGTACAGACTCCCACACACACTCCCACATACACACTTATGTACTCTTTCACACACACACACCGTCTAGCACCTACCCACAAACACGCTTTCCAACACACACTCCCACACATACACACACTCTCCCCAGCACAGACACACACACACACACACACACACACACACACACACACTCTCCCATACACACGCTCCCACAAACAGGCACACACACGACCACACTCTCACGCGCATTCACACACACATACACTCTCCCCAACACACACACACACACACTCTCCCACAAACAGGCACATACACGACCACGCTCACATGCGCATACACACACACACTCTCACACAAGCACACACTCCCACACACACACTCCGAGCCATACACACTCTCAAACACACACTCTCATACACATACACACTCTTCCACATATATACACTTAAACACACACACGTTCTCACTCTCTCACACATACACACACTCACATGCACTATATCCCCCCATACAGACACACTCTCTCCCACATATGCACTTTCCCACACACACGCACATACACACACAAACAGAAACACTCTGCCACACATAGACACACTTTCCCCAACACACACACACACACACACACACACACACACACACACACACACAGACACGCTCTCTCTCTCTCCCACAAACAGGCACACACATGAAAAAACTCTCACGCGCGCACACACACACTCACTCTCCCTCATACACACACAAACACTCTCACCTCCGCAAACACACTCTGCCATATACACACATACGCACTCTTTCCCACAAACACATACCCTCCCCCATACATACACACACAGACACATACACAAATACTCTCCCTCACAAACACATACACGCTCCCACACACATATACATTCTACCACCACCACATACAGACACACATTCTAGCAAAAACACATACACACAAACGCTCTCACAAACGTACAGACTCCCACAAACACTCCCACATACACACTTACACACTCTTTCACACACACACACACACACACACACACACACACTCTCCCCAAAACACACACCACACACACACACACACACACACACACACACATACACACACACAGGTGCACACACAAACACACTCTCACGTGCGCACACACACACACACTCTCCCACATACACACGCTTAAACACACATACACACACACACACACACACTCACTCTCTCACACATATACACACTCACACACACCATATCCCCCAGACATACACTCTCACCCACATATGCACTCTTTCCCACACACATGCACACTTACACACACAAACACTCTGCCACACACCCCCTCACACACATTCACACGACTTACATACACACACACACATTCACACACCCCCACACACACACTCACAACACACATACACACACACTTGCCCCATTCAAACACACACTCCCACCTCTCACACACACACATTCTCGTGCACAGATGCACACACACACATACACACACTCTCTCTCCCACAGACACACATGCACACACACAGAGACACTGCCAAACACACACACAAACACTCTGCCACACATACACACACCTCCGCACACACATTCACACCACTCACACACACATGCACTTGCACACACACGCATACACATACACACATCCACCCACACACAGAGACACTGCCAAACACACACACACACGCACACACACACACACACACTCACATACACACACTCCCACAAACTCCGAATCACACCCACTTCCACTCTCCCATGCACACACGCTGCCAAACACACACACACACACCCTCTAGCACAAACACACATACACACACACACACACACTCTAGCACAAACACACACACTCTCCTACCAACACACACACACACAGCCAAACACACACACACACTCACACACGCGTGCGCACTCTCCCACACACACTCTCCCAAATATACACATACGCACTCTTTAACCACACTCTCCCTGTCTCTCTCTCTCATACACTCACACACACAGACACTGCCAAACACACAGACACACACACAAATACTCATCTAAACACACACACACACACACACACACACACACACACACACACACACACACACACACA
>NC_081366.1:54690877-54693377 GCF_030684315.1 Stegostoma tigrinum
AAACACGTACTCCCACACACACACACTCTCACATACACACACTCCCACACACACACTCTGAGTCACACCCACCCATGCAAACACCCTGCAAAACACACAAACAGACACACACACACACAGCCAAACACACAGACAACCAAACACGCACACCCACAGACACTCCCAAACACGCATACACACACTTCCCCCATTCAAACGCACACTCCCACCACACACACACACACACACACACACACACACACACACACACACACACACAATCTCACTCTCTCACACACACACAGACACTGCCAAACACACACACAAACACTCTGCCAAACATACACATACCATCACACACACACACACTCTCCCACATATACACATACACATGTTTTCCCAAACACACTCTCTCTCTCACACACAGACACACACACACTCAACAAAACACACACAAACACACACACACACACACACATTCACACACCACCCCCACACACACTCCACAAACATGTATACACACACACTTCTCCCATTCAAACACACACTCCCACCTCGCACACACACGCACGTGCACACATACACATACACACACTCTCCCTAACACACACACACACACTCTCACACTCTCCCACAGACACACACACAAACACACTCTCACACTCTCACACACACACACACACACACTCCCACATACACAGTCTGAGCCATACACACTTTCTAACACACACACACTTCAAAACAAACACACGCACACACAATTTCTCTCTCTCACCCACACACACAAGCCCTCCAGCATAAATACATATGCACACACTCTCCCAAACACAATCCCATGCACGCACACACGCACACATACACATTCCTTCCCATTTACACACACACACACACATGCACACAGACACATACACACACACACAGTCCCACAATCACACACACACACACACACACACACACACACACACACACACTCACACTGCCATGCACACAGACGCAGACATAACACTCTACCACACACACACAATGTTCACACACGCACACACACACCCACATACACATAGAAACTCTCTCCCACACACATACACACACTCTAACACACACACACTCACACACACTGTCCCACCACCCCCACCACACACACACACTCCATTCCCACACACACGCACACGCACACATACACACACACTTCCCCCATTAAAACACACATTCCCCCCTCTGACACACACACACACACAGACACACATACAAACACACACACCCCCAACACACACACAAACACACACTTACCCAACACACACATTCCCACCTCACACATGCACACACACACTGCGACATACACACCCACACACACAAACACACACATACACACATTCTCCCACACTCACACACTCTCACTCACACACTCCCAAACACACACTCCAAGACACACACACTCCCAAAAATACACTCTTGTACACAAACACACACACTCTCCCACAAACACGCACATGCGCACACACACACACACGCCCACAAACACTCTCCCAGACACACGCCCTCTCCCACACAATGGCACACTCTCTCACTCTTCCTCACACACACACACACATTCACACACCAGCCCTACACACACTCCCACACACACATACACACACACTTCCCCCAATAAAACACACATTCCCCCCTCTGACACACACTCTCCTACACTCATACTCACTCTCTCACACACACACTGACAGACACTGCCAAACACACACTCTCCCACTCACCCCAACACACACAAACACACACTTACGCAACACACACATTCCCACCTCACACATGCACACACACACTGCGACATACACACCCACACACACACACAAACACACACGTACACATATTCTCCCACACACACTCTCTCAGAGACTCCCACACTCACACCCAAACACACACTCCGAAAAATACACTCTTGTACACAAACACACACTCTCCAACAAACACGCACACGCGTGCACACACACTCCCACACTCTCCCAGACACACGCCCTCTCCCACACAATGACACACTCTCTCACTCTTCCTCACACACACACTCCCACACAGTCAACTGAACACACACATTCACACACCAGCCCCACACACTCCCAAACACACACACACATAGAGCCACCCACACACACACACTCCAAAACACACACTCCCACATAAACACACTCCCCCACTCAAACGCCGAGTCACACCCACTCCCACGCTGCCAAACACACATGCGTACATGCCTGCATGCATGCATATACCGTCTAGCACAAACACATACCCACAAACACACTCTCGCACACACACATTCACACGCAAACACTCTCCCACATACAGACATATACACGCTCTCCCACACACAGACACAAACCCAAACAAACACAGTCTCCATCACACATACACACTCTCCCACAAACACGTACACTCTCCCACACACATGCACCCACACACAAACACACACTCTCACAGACACATGCCCTCTCCTACACAATGACACACTCTCTCTCTCTCTCTTACACACACACAC
>NC_081366.1:54698377-54703377 GCF_030684315.1 Stegostoma tigrinum
ACACTGTCCCACCACCCCCACCACACACACACACTCCATTCCCACACACACGCACACGCACACATACACACACACTTCCCCCATTAAAACACACATTCCCCCCTCTGACACACACACACACACAGACACACATACAAACACACACACCCCCAACACACACACAAACACACACTTACCCAACACACACATTCCCACCTCACACATGCACACACACACTGCGACATACACACCCACACACACAAACACACACATACACACATTCTCCCACACTCACACACTCTCACTCACACACTCCCAAACACACACTCCAAGACACACACACTCCCAAAAATACACTCTTGTACACAAACACACACACTCTCCCACAAACACGCACATGCGCACACACACACACACGCCCACAAACACTCTCCCAGACACACGCCCTCTCCCACACAATGGCACACTCTCTCACTCTTCCTCACACACACACACACATTCACACACCAGCCCTACACACACTCCCACACACACATACACACACACTTCCCCCAATAAAACACACATTCCCCCCTCTGACACACACTCTCCTACACTCATACTCACTCTCTCACACACACACTGACAGACACTGCCAAACACACACTCTCCCACTCACCCCAACACACACAAACACACACTTACGCAACACACACATTCCCACCTCACACATGCACACACACACTGCGACATACACACCCACACACACACACAAACACACACGTACACATATTCTCCCACACACACTCTCTCAGAGACTCCCACACTCACACCCAAACACACACTCCGAAAAATACACTCTTGTACACAAACACACACTCTCCAACAAACACGCACACGCGTGCACACACACTCCCACACTCTCCCAGACACACGCCCTCTCCCACACAATGACACACTCTCTCACTCTTCCTCACACACACACTCCCACACAGTCAACTGAACACACACATTCACACACCAGCCCCACACACTCCCAAACACACACACACATAGAGCCACCCACACACACACACTCCAAAACACACACTCCCACATAAACACACTCCCCCACTCAAACGCCGAGTCACACCCACTCCCACGCTGCCAAACACACATGCGTACATGCCTGCATGCATGCATATACCGTCTAGCACAAACACATACCCACAAACACACTCTCGCACACACACATTCACACGCAAACACTCTCCCACATACAGACATATACACGCTCTCCCACACACAGACACAAACCCAAACAAACACAGTCTCCATCACACATACACACTCTCCCACAAACACGTACACTCTCCCACACACATGCACCCACACACAAACACACACTCTCACAGACACATGCCCTCTCCTACACAATGACACACTCTCTCTCTCTCTCTTACACACACACACACACACTCCGAAACACACACTCCAAGACAGATACACTCCCAAAAACACACTCTTGTGCACACACACACACACACATGCACGCAGGCATACACTCACACAATCCCACATAGAGACATACACACTCTTTCCCACGTAAACACACACACACACACAGACACATACACACACACTCCAACATACACATAGAAACTCTCTCCCACACACACTCTCACACACTGTCCCACCACACACACACACTCCTTCCAATACACAAGCACATGCACACAAACACACTCTCTCTCTCTCCCACACACAGTCACACACACAGACACTGCCAAACACATAGATACACACACTCCCCCACACACACATACTCACCCCCAACGCACACACACAAACACATACTTTCCCAACACACACACACTCCCACCTCCCACATGAACACACACTGCAACATACACATCCACACACACAGTCTCTCATGCAGACTCCCACACACACTCTCGCTCACTCGCGCACACACACACACACACACACACACACACACACACACACACACACACACACACACACACACACTCCCAAACACACACACACTCCCAAACACACACACACACTCCCAAACACACACTCTGAGACACATACACTCCCAAAAACACACTCTTGTACACACACACACACACAATCCCTCCAGCACAAATTCATACGCACTCACACTCTCCCACACGCACGTGCGCGCACACACATACACATACACACTCTTTCCCACGTAAACACACACAGACACACACACACTCCCACATACATACACTCACATACACATACAAACTCTCTCCCACACACATACACACTCTCTAACACACACTATCCCAAAACACCCCCACATACAGTCTCTCCCACATACACACTCTTTCCCACACACACGCACACACACTCACACACACACACACACACAGCGACACAGCCAAACACATAGATACACACACCAACACACACAAAAACACACTTACCCCACACACAGTCAACCGAATACACACACACACACACACACACACACACACACACACACACACACACTCACACACCAGCCCTACACACACTCCCAAACACACATACACACACACTTCCCCCATTAAGACACACATTCCCACCTCTGACACACACACACATTCTCCCACACTATTACTCGCTCGCTCTCTCTCTCAAACACACACGCACACACACAGACACTGCCAAACACACACACTCCCACACACACACTCACCCCAACACACATTTACACCATCCTCCTACATACACTTCCCCAACACACACACACACACACACACACACACACACACACACACACACACACACACACACAGTCCAACCACCCCACACACACACACACACTCCATCCTACACAGACACTCTTTCCCACACATATGCACACGCACACATACACACACTCTCTCCCCTATACACATACTCACACACACAGACACTGCCAAACACAGATACACGCACAAACACACACACACTCTCTCCCACACACACATTCACACACCCCAACACACACACACACACACACAAACACACACTTACCCAACACACACACTCCCACCTCACACATGCACACACACACAAACACACACATACACACATTCTCCCACACACTCCCTCTCTCACACAGACTCCCACACAGACACACCTTGCCTCACACATACACTCCCAAACACACAATCCGAGACACACACATTCCCAAAAACACACTCTTGTACACAAACACACACTCTCCCACCAACACGCGCACACACACACACACACACACACACACTCTCTCTCTCGCCAACACACACACATACACATACACACACACTCTCCTACCAACACACACACACTCACACACACACAACACACAAACACAAAACACTCCGCCATACACACACACGCCCACACACACACACGCATGCACACACACTCCCACTCTCACATACACGCACTCCCCCACACAAACTCCGAGTCACATCCACTCCCACTCTCCCACGCACACATGCTGCCAAACACACATGCACACACACCCGCATGCACACATACACCGTCGAGCACAAACACATACTCACAAACACACTCTCGCACACACACACATTCACACGCACACACTCTCCCACATACACACACTCTCCCGCACACAAACACACACAGACACAAACTCAAACACTCTCCCTCACACATATATACACACACACACTCTCCCACAAACACACACACTCTCCCAGACACTCGCCCTCTCCCAATGACACACTCTCTCTCTCTTCCTCACACACACACACACACACACACACACACAGACACACACACACACACACACACACACTCCCACATACAGATAGAAGCACTCTCCCACATACACTCACACACACTGTCCCACCACACACTCTCACTCCTTCCCACACACTTGCACACGCACACATAAACACACTCTCTCTCCCACACACAGTCACACACACAGGACACTGCCAAACACATAGATACACACACAAACACACACTCGCCCACAAACACACATACTCACCCCCAACGCACACACACAAACACACACTTTCCCAACACACACCCACACACACACACACTCCCACCTCACACATGCACACACACTGCAACATACAGACCCACCCACACACACACACTCTGAGACACATACATTCCCAAAAGCACGCTCTTGTACACGCACACACACACAATCCCTCCAGCACAAATTCATATGCACTCACATTCTCCCACACGCGCGCGCACACACATACACACATAGACATACACACTCTTTCCCACGTAAACACACACAGACACAGACACACACACTCCCACATATTCACACATACAAACTCTCTCCTCCACGCAAACACTCACACACTGCCAAACACGTAGATACACACACAAACACACACTCCCCCACACACATAATCACCCACACACACACATTCACACCCCCCAACACACAAACACACACTTACCCAACACACACACTTCCACCTCACAAATGCACACACACACTGCGACATACACACACACACAAACACATACTCCCACACACACACACCCCTCGCTCACACACACACTCCCAAACACACACACACTCCCAAAAACACTCTCTTGTACACAAACACGCACACTCCCACAAACACGCACACACAAACACACACTCCGAGCCACACACACACTCACACACACACACTCTCTCTTTCTCTCTCTCACATACACACCGTTCAAAACACACACACACATTCACATACACACACATACACAAATAGACACTCTTTCCCACACATACACTCTCTCTCTCGCCCACACACACACATACACGTACATGCACACACACTCTCCTACCAATGCACACAGACTCACTCACACACACACAACACACACATGCACACACACTCCCACACAGGCACACTCTCACATGCACACACTCCCTCACACAAACTACGAGTCACATCCACTCCCACTCTCCCACGCACACATGCTGCCAAACACACATGGACACACGCCCGCACGCACGCATACACCGTCTAGCACAAACACATACTCAAAAATCACACTCTCGCACACACACACATTCACACGCACACACT
>NC_081366.1:54705877-54743377 GCF_030684315.1 Stegostoma tigrinum
ACACATTCACCCTCACACTCCTACCCACACACACCGCACACCCCATCACACACACACACACACACACTCTCCCACACATGCTCTCTCCCTCACACACGCACTCTCTCCCATACTCACACTCTCCTTCAAACACACAGATACACTCTCCCACACACACAGAGACACACTCTCGCACATGCACACATACCCTCCCACACACACACTCCCACCTACACACACTCCCACCCACACATACGCCACAACCAATCTCTCTCTCTCACACACAAACACACACACACACTCACGCTTTCTCTCCCTCACACACTCTCCCGCATACAAACTCTCCCACAGACACACACACGCACATGCTCCCTCCCACACACACACTCACAGAAGCAAACTCTCCCACACACACACGCACACACTCTCCCCCACTCCACACTCACACACACTCCCCCACTCCACACTCACACACTTCCTCTCACACACACACTCTTGCCCATACACACACGTACACTCTCCCACACATGCAAACACACACACAGACACAGGCTCTCACCTCCCAATACACACACACACACACACACACACACACACACTCTCTCTCTCTCTCCCATACACACACGCACACTCTCCCACACACGCACACAAACATGCTCCAAAATACACACACACAATCCCACACACAGAGGCAAACTCCCTCACACATACACACAAATCCACGGACACTCTCCCACCACAGACTTCTCCACACACACCCATCCACATACACACATCTAGCACAAACACTCTCACACACATAATCATTGCAACACACACACACGGGCTCTAGCACAAACACATGCAAACAGGTGCTCTCCAACACACACTCCCACACACACTCTTGCACATACACACACACTGGCTCTCGCAAACACACAACCAGACTCTCACACATACACTACCTCACACACACACACTCTCTCCCATACACACATGCACACTCCCCCCCACACACACACACCCCCACCTCCACGCACACACTCCCTCACACACACACTCTCTCCCATACACACACGCACACTCTCCCACAGACGCACACATACACATTCCCACACATACAGACACAAACATGCTCCAAAATACACACACACAATCCCACACACATATACACACTCCCAAACACATACACATACATCCATGCACACTCTCTCTCTCTCTCTCTCTCTCTCACACACACACACACACACACACACACACACACACACACACACCTACCACAAACACTCTCACACACGCACACATTGCAACACACGCATATGCACTGTAGCACAAACATGTGCAAACAGGTGCTCTCCAACACACACATATTCCCACACACACTCTTGCACAAACACACACTCTCTCTAACACACACACATACATAAACACACACACTCTCCCACACAGTCACTCTATCATTCCACCCCACACATTCTCACCATCCCCCCCACACACACACACAAACACACCCCAGACATGCACTCACACACACTCAATCAATCCCCCTTCACACTCTCCCACACACAAACATTTACACACACACATGCACGCCACAAACATTTACACACACACACACATGCACACACAAACACATGCACACACAAACACATGCACTCTCCCAAACGCAGACTCCCTCCCAACACACACACAATCCAGCCCACTTGACACACAGACACACTCTCCCACACACGTCTCTCCCTCACACACAAGCACTCTCCCACACACACGCACACGCTCCCTCCCTCAAACACACAGACACACTCTCCCACAGAGACACATTCTCGCACATATACACACACTCTCCCACACACACACACTCCCAACTACACACACTCCCACCCCATCACACACACACATACAGAAACACACTCTCCGACACACGCTCTCTCCCTCACAGACACACTCTCTCACACAGACACACACTCTCCCACACTTGCTCTCTCCCTCCAACACACACATACACTCTCCCACAAACACAGAGACACACTCTCGCACATGCACACACACTCCCACCTACACACAATCACACACACACACCCCACACGTGCACACACACACACACACACACACACACACACACACACACACACACACACACACATCCTCTCTCTACCTCACACACACTCTCCCACATACAGGCTCTCCCACAGACACACACGCACATGCTCCCTCCCACAAACACACACACTCTGCCACATACACACACACTTACTCTCACACACGCACACTCTCCCACACATGCGCACACATATACAGACACAAGCATGCTACAAGGTATACACACACACTCCCACACACACACACACACACACACACACACACACACACACACACACACACACACACACACACACACACACACAAACAAAACACTCCCACACACACACACACTTTCTCTCGGACACATACACACACAGACACAGGCTCTCTCTCTCTCTCTCTCACACACACACACACACTCCCATACACACACGCACACTCTCCCACACATACACACATATTCCCACACATACAGACACAAACTTGCTCCAAAATACACACACAAAATCCCACACACATACACACACACCCAGGCACACTCTGCCACACGCAGAAACACGCGCAAAACTACACACACAATCCCAGACCCACACATACACTCCACCTCAAAACACACACACACACACACACACACACACACACACACACACTCCACCCCCCCCCCCACACACACACACACTCACTCTATCATTCCACCCCACACACTCTCACCGGCACCCCACAACACATACACAAACCCAGCCCACACATGCACACACACACACACACACACTATCATTCCCCCAAAACACTCTGTCACACACTCACGCACACACACTCACTCTATCCTTCCACCGCACACACTCTCCCACACACAAACATGCACACACTCTCACCATCCCCACACACACACACAAACTCACCCCAGACATGCACTCACACACTCACTCTATCATTCGCCCTCCACACACTCTCCCACACACAGAAAAATTTACACACACTCATGCACACCACACACACTCTCCCAAACACAGACTCCCTCCCAACACACACACACACACTCCAGCCCACTTGACACACAAGCGAGTTTTGAGAAGATTTGTAGCTCAGGTTGAGGTTCTGGATGTGAGTTTGCTTGATGAGCTGGAAGGTTCGTTTTCAGACATTTCGTCTTTCTTTTATTTGAAAAAATATACTTTATTCATAAGATGTACAAAAATAAAATCTATTTATACACCTACCCAGTCATGCAAGCCGCTCCGGGTTACCCAGGGGGTACATACATCAACTAAAGGAAAAAAACAAACAAAGAAGAAAAAAAAGCAAAGAAAATACCCCGGCAGTCGTCACCTCGCACAGACCCAGTTGGCCCCCTGACCAGTTGGGGAAGGTGCCAGCTGGGCCCAGTTACCAGATAGGGCCCTTTTTTCTATTCTGGATGAGGGGTTTCATACGGTGGTCTTTCCCCACCGCGCCTTGGCGGCGGCTACCCCAAGCTTTAGCGCGTCCCTCAGCACGTAGTCCTGGACCTTTGAGTGTGCCAGTCTGCAACACTCGGTCGGAGTCAGTTCTTTCAGCTGGCAGACCAGCAAGTTGCGGGCAGACCAAAGAGCGTCTTTCACCGCATTGATGGTCCTCCAGGCGCAGTTGATGTTGGTCTCGGTGTGCGTCCCCGGAAACAGCCCGTAGAGCACGGAGTCCAATGTCACGGAGCTGCTCAGGACGAACCTCGACAAATACCACTGCATCCCCCTCAAGACCTCCTGCACATAGGCACACACCAGAAGGAGGTGATCGACAGTCTCGTCCCCGCTGCAGCCACCTCGAGGGCAGCGTGCGGTGGCGCAAAGATTCCGGGCATGCATAAAGGATCTCACTGGCAGAGTCCCTCTCACCGCCAGCCAAGCAATGTCCTTGTGCTTGTTTGAAAGTTCTAGCGATGAGGGATTCTGCCAAACGACTTTGGCAGTCTGCGTGGGGAACCACACGATGGGATCCACCCTCTCCTTTTCCCGAAGGGTCTCGAGGATACTACGTGCTGACCACTGCCTGACGGCCTTGTGGTCAAAGGTGTTTCCTTTCAAAAATTTCTCCACGAAGGACAGGTGGTACGGAACGGTCCAACTACTCGGAGCGTTCCGCGGCAACGAGGCCAGGCTCATCCTTCGCAACACCGGGGACAGGTAGAACTTCAGGAAGTAGTGACACTTGGTGTTTGTGTACTGAGGATCTACGCACTGCTTGATGCAGCCGCACACAAAGGTAGCCGTCAGGGTGAGGGTGGCGTTCGGTACGTCCTTTCCCCCATTTTCCAGGTCTTTGTACATGGTGTCCCTGAGGACCCGGTCCATCCTCGACCCCCAAATGAAGTGGAAGATGCCCCGGGTGACCGCAGCGGCGCAGGTCCAGGGAATAGGCCAGGCCTGCGCCAAATACAACAGTACCGAAAGCCCTTCGCACCTGACAACCAGGTTCTTGCCCACGATGGAGAGGGACCGGAGCGTCCACCTGCCCAGCTTCTGCTTCAATTTGATGATACGCTCCTCCCAAGTCTTAGTGCACGCCCCAGCTCCACCAAACCAAATGCCCAGCACCTTCAGGTAGTCTGTCCTGACGGTGAAGGGGATGAAGGAGCGGTCGTCCCAGTTCCCGAAGAACATGACCTCGCTCTTACCCCTATTGACTTTGGCACCCGAGGCCAGTTCAAACTGGCCGCAGATGTCCAATAGTCTACTCACCGACCGACGATCGGTGCAGAAGACGGTGACATCGTCCGTGTACCGGGAAGTCTTGACCTGAAGGCCTCCACTGCCTGAGATAGTCACGCCCTTCAGGCTCACGACCTTCCTGATGGATGCGGCGAAGGGCTCCACACAGCACACGAACAAGGCAGGAGAGAGTGGGCAGCCCTGCCTGACTCCAGATCTGACGGGAAAACTGTCCGATTTCCACCCGTTGATCGGGACTGCGCTAACGATGTTGGCATAGAGCAGCCGGATCCAATTGCGGATGCCGTCCCCGAACCCCAATTTGGAGTGGACGTCCCTCATGTAAGCATGAGAGACCCTGTCGAAGGCCTTCTCCTGGTCCAGGCTGACGAGGCAGGTGTCCACCCGCCTGTCCTGTACGTAGGCGATCGTATCCCTGATGAGCGCGAGACTCTCAGCGATCTTCCTGCCCAGCACAGCACAGGTTTGGTCAGGGTGAATCACCGACTCCAGGACAGACCTGTCCCGGTTTGCTATGACCTTGGCCAGGATTTTGTAGTCCACGTTCAATAGTGAAATGGGACGCCAATTCTTAATTTCTTCCCTCTCCCCCTTCCTCTTGTAAATTAGGGTGATGACGCCCTTCCTCATGGACTTGCACATTTCCCCTGCCCAAAGTGCACTATCGTACACCTCCAGCAGGTCCTGGCCGACCAGGTCCCACAGAGCGGAATACAGTTCGACCGGTAAGCCGTCGCTTCCGGGAGTCCTATTCCTCTGCAAGGACTTGAGGGCTCTGGTCAGCTCGTCCAGGGATATCGGCTGGTCCAGCCACTTCCTCATGCCGTCATCTAAGACCTCCGTGATAGACGACAGGAACGACTCGGAGGCCGTGCTGTCCGTGGGCTTCGTGTCGTACAGTCCAGCATAGAAGGATCTGCTGATCCTCAAAATGTTGGGCCGAGACGACGTCACTGAGCCGTCGTCCTCCTTCAGCCGGCTAAGCACAGACTCTCTTTGTGCACCTTCTGAAAGAAGAAATGCGAGCACGTCTCGTCCTGCTCCAGAGCGGACCCGGGACCGGAGGATTATCCTGGAGGACTCCGCGGCGAAGAGTGAGGCTTGCTGGCCCCTCACCTTGCGGAGGTCCTCCGTGACATCGACCCCCATCAACTGCAGAAGGAGCAGGTTCTGCACCCTTTTCTGGAGTCGTGACAGCTTTCCCCGCCTCTCTCTCGCCTTCCGAACACCCTTGAGGACAAAGAACCTCTTGATGTTCTCCTTCACCATCTCCCACCAGTCACCTGGAGACTCAAAGAGGGGTTTCACGGTTCTCCAACCGGCGTACTCCCTCTTAAGCTCCTCGACGTTCTCTGGGGTCAACAGAGTCGTGTTGAGCTTCCACGTCCCCTTGCCGGCCGGCTGGTCGTCCTGTAAGTGACAGTCGGCCAGCAGGAGGCAGTGGTCAGAGACGAACACCGGCTCGACGCCGGTGGACCTGACCGAGAACGCCCGTGACACTAACAGGAAGTCTATCCTTGGTCGAATAAACCCGTCTGGCCGCGACCAGGTGTATCTCCGTTGCCATCCATCTGCAGGGGTGCTGAAGATGTCGAGCAGCTCGGCGTCCTTCATCGTGCCCATCAGGAATCTAGACGTTACGTCCAGTTGACTCCCCCCACCCACTGTCCCCACGCCGGATCTTCCATCTGCATCGATGATGCAGTTGAAGTCTCCGCCTAGGATGACCGGCCTGGACGTAGCCAGCAGGGGTGGAAGCCGCTGCAGGTCGGCCAACCGCTCACTCCGTACCGCTGGGGCATACACGTTGATCAGCCTCAGGGGAGCGTTCCTGTAGGTGACGTCAGCCACTAGGAGGCGCCGCTCCCACCACCTCCTGAACTTGAGAGATGGTGAAGTTTCGCCCCCGCAGCAGAATAGCCAGGCCTGAGGAGCGACAGTCGTCAACCCCGACCAGATCGAAGGCCCACAGGTCCAGGTGCCGGACCATTTCCCGTACCTGCCGAGGTGCGGTATCCTGCACTCCTGCAGAAACAGGAGGTCCGCCTTGATGGTGGTCAGGTAGGCCAACGTGGACACACATCTTGCGGTGGACTTGACACTGCGCACATTAATGCTCACAACTCGTACCCCCATTGTGGGCATTGACCGCAGAAACCGTCCGTGCTGCCTTCTGGGTGGCATGCCCCAGTCGGGGGTACGGAGGCAGGAGAGTCCGGCTCTGGGTCAGGCTGGGGACGCGCTGACCTATGCAGGGCAACCTAAAGTCTGCCATGCCTGTGGTAGGTCAGGTCACGTGGCGGCTGACTGCAAAGCCACCATCTGCAGGAACTGCAGGGAGGAGGGACACCTTGAAAAGGATTGCCCACAAGAGAAAAGCTGCAACCTTTGCGGCCTTCCCGCCTGGAAGTTCAGGGGGGCCCTCCAGTGCCCCAGCGGCACGTGACTGGGTGTCAGAGGGAGCCTCAGGATGCCTCCCGTCACCTGGAAGCGTGCTGCTGCTTTCCTTCTCCCTTGAGATTTTTAACTTCTGCTTCGGGCGGGCCCTCTCCGAATCCCCTTCGTCAGAGGTGCTCTTATAGCCCCCCTGTAGCTGCCTCTTCCCGCCTGATGGTTGCGGTTCCTGGGCCCGTCGACGCACCTTCCTCCTTGCTTTCCGGACTGTCGACCACTCCCCTGGGTCGCCTGTCGCCACCTCCATCGACTCCGGGTTGTCGGGGGGGGAGCGGAGCCTGCAGGGGCACTTTGCTGGCCTCGGGCCCATCCTGCGGGGCTGGGCCCTCCTGCACGGCTGGGCCCTCCTGCACGACCTGGCCCTCCTGCACATTAGTGGGGTCCTTGCTGGGCCCTGGTGCCTTCCTCTCCTCCGGGGGGGGCTGGCCCCGCATTGCCCCTGCCGGCGACCTGGGCGTAGGTGGTCCCCCGCTGCGGGCATGCCCTATAGAGGTGGCCCGCCTCCCCGCAAAGCTTGCAGCTTTTCTCTTGTGGGCAATCCTTTTCAAGGTGTCCCTCCTCCCTGCAGTTCCTGCAGATGGTGGCTTTGCAGTCGGCCGCCACGTGACCTGACCTACCACAGGCATGGCAGACTTTAGGTTGCCCTGCATAGGTCAGGTAGCCCTTGCTCCCGCCGATCGCGAAGCTGGACGGTGGGTGTACGACCTTCCCGTCTGCACCCATCCTCAGCGTCACCTTGACCTGCCTCTTACTGGTCCAGATGCCAAAGGGGTCCATGATGTCAGTTAGGTCCCCTTCCACCTTCACGTACCTTCCAAGGAAGGTCAGGACATCAACTGCTGGCACATGCAGGTTGTACATGTGTACAGTCACCATACGGCTCCTCTGCGCTGGCATCACAAACAGCGGGACAGCGGTCAATACAGAGAGGGGGCCCTCACCTCCTTTCTCCTTGAAAACCTCCAGGAAGTGCTTGCAAAGCTTGGCACTCCTGAAGGTCACGTCGTAAAAACCTCCTCCGGGGAAATCCTGCAGGCAGTAAATGTCCGTAGCGGCGAACCCACAACAGTCCAACAGGACCCTCTTCACGAAGAAGTTGCGGTCCACAGGTGCACCTTCATCCACCTTCTTCACGGAAACACGGATGGTGTTCCGGACCCCCTGACCTTGGGCACGAGCACTTGCCGCAGCCATCGTTGCAGGTTGGCTGCTCCCCTGAACCAGTGTTAGGCCGAAGCCAGCATTAAGATCCACCGGTTGCAAGGGTGCACGTCTTCCTTTCACCTCCAACACAGCACTCTCCTCCTCTCGGTCCACAAGAGAGTGGGTCTTTATTTTGCTCCGGATGTAAGCTGGTTCACTGAGCTGTAAGGTTTGTTCCCAGATGTTTCGTCACCATTCTAGGTAACATCAACAGTGAGCCTCCGACGAAGCACTGGTATTATGTCCCGCTTTCTATTTATCTGGTTAGGTTTGCTTGGTTTGGTGATGTCATTTCCTGTTCTTTTTCTCAGGGGATGGTAGATTGTCTCCAAATCAATGTGTTTGTTGATGGAATTCCGGTTGGAATGCCATGCTTCCAGGAATTCTCTGCGTGTCTCTATTTGGCTTGTCCTAGGATGGATGTGTTGTCCCAATCAACGTGGTGTCCTTCCTCATCTGTATGTAAGGATACTAGTGATAGCGGGTCATGTCGTTTTGTGGCTAGTTGATGTTCATGTATCCTGGTGGCTAGCTTTCTGCCTGTTTGTCCAATGTAGTGTTTGTCACAGTTCTTACAAGGTATGTTGTAGATGACGTTCATTTTATTTGTTGTCTGTATAGGGTCTTTTAAGTTCATTAGCTGCTTTTTAGTGTGTTGGTGGGTTTGTGGGCTACCCTGATAGTAGAGTGAACAGCCAATGAGGAACTTCAAACCAGCCTCTATAGGAAAACAACACATACGGACCAAATACTGAACTACAGGAGCAACCATCCCAACACCCACAAATGAAGCTGCATTAGAACGTTATTCCAACGAGCCACCACACACTGCAGCACAGAGGAACTATGCAGAGCAGAAGAAAATCACCTATACAGCGTATTCAAAAAGAATGGGTACCCTATGAACACAGTCTGCCAATTCCTCAGCAATAAACCCAAACAAACAGACAAAACAGGCTCAGAAACCATAACCACTCTCCCCTACATCAAAGACATTTCCGAAATGACTGCCAGACTACTCGGACCTCTTGGCATCAGGGTAGCCCACAAACCCACAAACACGCTAAAACAGCAGCTAATGAACTTAAAAGACCCTATACAGACAAAAAGCAAAACAAACATCATCTACAAAATACCTTGCAAGAACTGTGACAAACACTACATTGGGCAAACAGGCATAAATCTAGCCACCAGGATACATGAACATCAACTAGCCACAAAACGACATGACCCACTATCACTCGTATCCTTACATACAGATGAGGAAGGATACCACTTTGATTGGGACAACACATCCATCCTAAGACAAGCCAAACAGAGACACGCAGAGAATTCGTAGAAGCATGGCATTCCAACCGGAATTCCATCAACAAACACATTGATTTGGAGCCAATCTACCATCCCCTGAGAAAAAGAACAGGAAATGACATCACCAACACAGGAAATGACATCACCAACCCAAGGAAACCTACCAGATAAATAGAAAGCGGAACATAACACCAGCGCTTCGTCGGAGGCTCGCTGATGATGTTACCTAGAATGGTGACGAAACATCTGGGGACAAACCTTACAGCTCAGTGAACCAGCTTACATCTCAAACACAATAAAGACCCACTCTCTTGTGGACTGAGAGGACGAGAGTGCTGTCTTGGAGGTGAAAGGAGGACGTCGGGTTGGCTGTGCACCCTTGCGACCAGTGGATCTTAATGCTGGCTTCGGCCTAACGCTGGTTCAGGGGAGCGGCCAACCTGCAACGATGGCTGCGGCAAGTGCTCGTGCCCCAGGTCAGGGGGTCCGGAACACCATCCGTGTTTCTGTAAAGAAGGTGGATGAAGGTGCACCTGTGGACCGCACCTTCTTCGTGAAGAGGGTCCTGTTGGACTGTTGTGAGTTTGTTGCTGCGGACATTTACTGCCCGCAGGATTTCCCCGGAGGGGGTTTTTACGATGTGACCTTCCGGAGTGCCAAGCTTTGCGAGCGCTTCCTGGAGGTTTTCAAGGAGAAAGGAGGTGAGGGCCCCGTCTCTGTATTGACCGCTGTCCCACTGTTTGTGATGCCAGCACAGAGGAGCCATATGGTGACTGTACACATGTACAACCCGCATGTGCCAGCAGTTGATGTCCTGACCTTCTTCGGAAGGTATGTGAAGGTGGAAGGGGACCTAACTGACATCGTGGACCCCTTTGGCATCTGGACGAGTAAGAGGCAGGTCAAGGTGACGCTGAGGATGGGCGCAGACTGGAATGTCGCACACCCACCGTCCAGCTTCGCGATCGGCGGGAGCAGGGGCTACCTGACCTATGCAGGGCAACCTAAAGTCTGCCATGCCTGTGGTAGGTCAGGTCACATGGCGGCCGACTGCAAAGTCACCATCTGCAGGAACTGCAGGGAGGAGGGACACCTTGCAAAGGATTGCCCACGAGAGAGAAGCTGCAACCTTTGCGGGGAAGCGGGCCACTTCTATAGGGCATGCCTGCGGCGGGGTACCACCTACGCCCAGGTCGCCGGCAGGGGAAATGCGGGGCCAGCCCCCCCGGAGGAGAGGAAGGCACCAGGGCCCAGCAAGGACCCCACTAATGTGCAGGAGGGCCAGGCCGTGCAGGAGGGCCAAGCCCTGCAGGATGGGCCCGAGTCCAGCAAAGCACCCCTGCAGGCTCCGATCCCCCCCGACAACCCGGAGCCAATGGAGGCGGCGGCAGGCAACCCAGGGGAGTGGACTACAGTCCGGAAAGCGAGGAGGAAGGTGCGTCGACGGGCCCAGGAACCGCAACAAACAGGAGGGAAGAGGCAGCTACAGGGGGGCTATAAGAGCTCCTCTGACGAGGAGGATTCGGAGAGGGCCCACCCGAAGCAGAAGTTAAAGGTCTCGAGGGGGAAGGAAAGCAGCACCCCGCTTCCAGGTGACGGGAGGCGTCCTGAGGCTCACTCCGACACCCAGTCAAGTGCCGCTGGAGCACTGCAGGGCCCCCCGGAACTTCCAGGCGGGAAGTAGGAAACAGCACGTCCCCAGCCTGACCCGGAGCCGGACCCTCCTGCCTCCGCACCCCTGGCGGGGGGATGCCACCCGGAAGGCAGCACAGACGGTTTCCTGAGCCCAGAGAGCGTCCAGCAGTTAGCCCGGGCAATGGGCATGAAGGGACAGATGGAGGGGCTGGACCTTGGACCTGGGGAGGGTACTGCGGTCACTGCCCACAATGGGGGTACGAATTGCGAGCATTAATGTGCGCAGCGTCAAGTCAACCGCGAGATGTGTGTCCACGTTGGCCTACCTGACCATCATCAAGGCGGACCTCCTGTTTCTGCAGGAGTGCGGGATACCGCACCTCGGCAGGTACGGGAAATGGTCCGGCACCTGGACCTGTGGGCCTTCGATCTGGTCGGGGGGTAACGACTGTCGCTCCTCGGGCCTGGCTATTCTGCTGCGGGGGCACAACTTCACCATCTCTCAAGTTCAGGAGGTGGTGGGGGGGGCGCCTCCTAGTGGATGACATCACCTACAGGAATGCTCCCCTGAGGCTGATCAACGTGTACGCCCCAGTGGTACGGAGTGAGCGGTTGGACGTCCTGCAGCGGCTTCCACCCCTGCTGGCTACGTCCAGGCCGGTCATCCTAGGCGGAGACTTCAACTGCATCATTGATGCAGATGGAAGATCCGGCGTGGGGACAGCGGGTGGGGGGATTCAACTGGACGTCACGTCCAGATTCCTGATGGGCACGGTGAAGGACGCCAAGCTGCTCGACGTCTTCAGCACCCCTGCAGACGGAGCGCAGCAGAGGTACACCTGGTCGCGGCCAGACGGGTCTATCCGCTCAAGGATAGACTTCCTGTTTGTGTCACGGACGTTCTCGGTCATATCCACTGGTGTCGAGCCGGTGTTCTTCTCTGACCACTGCCTCCTGTTGGCCGACTGTCACTTACAGGACGACCAGCCGGCCGGCAAGGGGACGTGGAAGCTCAACACGACTCTGTTGACCCCAGAGAACGTCGAGGAGCTTAAGAGGGAGTACACCGGTTGGAGAACCGTGAAACCCCTCTTTGAGTCTCCAGGCGACTGGTGGGAGATGGTGAAGGAGAACATCAAGAGGTTCTTTGTCCTCAAGGGTGTTCAGAAGGCAAGAGAGAGGCGGGGAAAGCTGTCGCGACTCCAGAAAAGGGTGCAGAACCTGCTCCTTCTGCAGTTGATGGGGGTCGATGTCACGGAGGACCTCCGCGAGGTGAGGGGCCAGCAAGCCTCGCTCTTCGCCGCGGAGGCCTCCAGGATAATCTTCCGGTCCAGGGTCCGCTCTGTGGAGCAGGACGAGACGTGCTCGCGTTTCTTCTTTCAGAAGGTGCACAAAGAGAGCTCTGTGCTTAGCCGGCTGAAGGAGGACGACGGCTCGGTGACGTCGTCTCGGCCCGACGTTTTGAGGATCAGCAGATCCTTCTATGCCGGACTGTACGACACGAAGCCCACGGACAGCACGGCCTCCGAGTCGTTCCTGTCGTCTATCACGGAGGTCTTAGACGACAGCACGAGGGAGTGGCTGGACCGGCCGATATCCCTGGACGAGCTGGCCAGAGCCCTCAAGTCCTTGCAGAGGAATAGGACTCCCGGACGTGATGGCTTACCGGTCGAGCTGTATTCTGCTCTGTGGGGCCTGGTCGGCCAGGACCTGCTGGAGGTGTACGATAGTGCGCTTCGGGCAGGGGAAATGTGCAAGTCCATGAGGAAGGGCATCATCACCCTCATTTACAAGAGGAAGGGGGAGAGGGAAGAAATTAAGAATTGGCGTCCCATTTCACTTTTGAACGTGGATTACAAAATCCTGGCCAAGGTCATTGCCAACCGGGTCAGGTCTGTCCTGGAGTCGGTGATTCACCCTGACCAAACCTGTGCTGTGCCGGGCAGGAAGATCGCTGAGAGCCTCGCGCTCATCAGGCATACGATCGCCTACGTACAGGACAGGCGGGTGGACACCTGCCTCGTCAGCCTGGACCAGGAGAAGGCCTTCGACAGGGTCTCTCATGCTTACATGAGGGACGTCCTCTCCAAATTGGGGTTCGGGGAGGGCATCCGCAATTGGATCCGGCTGCTCTACGCCAACATCGTTAGCGCAGTCTCGATCAACGGGTGGGAATCAGACAGTTTTCCTGTTAGATCTGGAGTCAGGCAGGGCTGCCCGCTCTCTCCTGCCTTGTTCGTGTGCTGTGTGGAGCCCTTCGCCGCCTCCATCAGGAAGGACGTAAGCCTGAAGGGCGTGACTATCCCAGGCAGCAGAGGCCTTCAGGTCAAGACCTCCCTGTACATGGATGATGTCGCCGTCTTCTGCACCGATCGTCGGTCGGTGAGTAGGCTGTTGGACATCTGCGGCCAGTTTGAACTGGCCTCGGGTGCCAAAGTCAATAGGGGTAAGAGCGAGGTCATGTTCTTCGGGAACTGGGACGACCGCTCCTTCATCCCCTTCACCGTCAGGACAGACTACCTGAAGGTGCTGGCTGTTTGGTTTGGTGGAGCTGGGGCATGCACTAAGACTTGGGAGGAGCGTATCTCCAAATTTAAGCAGAAGCTGGGCAGGTGGACGCTCCGGTCCCTCTCCATCGCGGGTAAGAACCTGGTTGTCAGGTGCGAGGTGCTTTCGGTACTGTTGTATGTGGCGCAGGCCTGGCCTATTACCTGGACCTGCGCCGCTGCGGTCACCCGGGCCATCTTCCACTTCATTTGGGGGTCGAGGATGGACCGGGTCCGCAGAGATACCATGTACAAAGACCTGGGAAATGGGGGAAAGGGCGTACCGAACGCCACCCTCGCCCTGACGGCTACCTTTGTGTGTGGCTGCATCAAGCTGTGCGTAGATCCTCAGTACGCAAACACCAAGTGTCACTACTTACTGAGGTTCTACCTGTCCCCGGTGTTGTGAAGGATGGGCCTGGCCTCGTTGCCGCGGAACGCTCCGAGTAGTTGGACCGTTCCGTACCACCTGTCCTTCGTGGAGAAATTTTTGAAAGGAAACACCTTCGACCACAAGGCCGTCAGGCAGTGGTCAGCACGTAGTATCCTCAGGACCCTTCGGGAAAAGGAGAGGGTGGATCCCGTCGTGTGGTTCCCCATGCAGACTGCCAAAGTCGTTTGGCAGAATGCCTCATCGCCAGAACTTTCAAACAAGCACAAGGACGTTGCTTGGCTGGCGGTGAGAGGGGCTCTGCCAGTGAGATCCTTTATGCATGCCCTGAATCTCTGCACCACCGCACGCTGCCCTCGAGGTGGCTGCGGGGGGGACGAGACTGTTGATCACCTCCTTCTGGAGTGTGCCTATGCGCAGGAGGTCTGGAGGGGGATGCAGTGGTATTTGTCGAGGTTCGTCCCCAGCAGCTCCATGACGCGGGACTCCGTGCTCTACGGGCTGTTTCCGGGGACGCACACCGAGACCAACATCAACTGTGCCTGGAGGACCATCAATGCGGTGAAAGATGCTCTTTGGTCTGCCCGCAACTTGCTGGTCTGCCAGCTGAAAGAACTGACCCCGACCGAGTGTTGCAGACTGGCGCACTCCAAGGTCCAGGGCTACGTGCTGAGGGACGCGCTAAAGCTTGGGGCAGCCGCCGCCAAGGCGCGGTGGGGAAAGACCACCGTATGAGCCCCCTCGTCCAGAAAAGGGAAAAGAATCCTATCTGGTAACTGGGCCCAGCTGGCGCCTTCCCCAACTGGTCAGGGGGCCAAGTGGGACTGTGCGGGGTGACGACTGCCGGGGCGGTTTCTTTGCTTTGTTTTTTTTTTCTCTGTTTTGTTTTTTTTTCCTTTAGTTGGTGTACGTACCCTCGGGTAACCCGGAGTGGCTTGCATGACTGGGTAGGTGTATAAATGTTTTATTTTTTGTACATTCTATGAATAAAGTATATTTTTTCAAATAAAAAAAATTTTTAAAAAGTGACGAAACGTCTGAAAATGAACCTTCCAGCTCAGCGAGCAAACTCACATCCAGAACACAGGCACACTCTCCCACACAAGCACTCTCCCACACACACGCACACGCTCACACTCTCGCTCTCTCCCTCAAACACACAGATACACTCTCCCACAAACAGAGACACACTCTCGCGCATATACACACACTCTCCCACACACACACTCTCCCACACACACTCCCAACTACACACACTCCCACCCACACACACCTCACACCCCATTACACACACACACACAGAAACACACTCTCCGACACACCCCACACTCGCTGTCTCCCTCCAACACACACATACACTCTCCCACAAACACAAGAGACACACTCTCGCACATGCACACACACTCCCACCTACACACAATCACACACACACATCCCACACCCACATCACTCACACATACACATACACACACAGACACAGACACACACACACCCCACACCCACATCACACATACACACACTCTCTCTCTCTCTCCCTCACACACACTCTCCCACATACACACACGCACATGCTCCCTCCCACAAACACACACACTCTGCCACATGCACACACTTACTCTCACACATGCACACTCTCCCACATATGCGCACACACACATTCCCACACAAACAGACAAAAACATGCTCCACGATATACACACTCCCACACCCATACACACACTCGCACACACATGCGCACACACACACACACACACATACATCTAGCACAAACATTCTCACACACATAAACATTGCAACACACACACATGCGCTCTAGCACAAACACATGCAGATGCTCTCCAACACACACATTATTGCACATACACACACTGTCTCTCGAACATACACACACACACACAAACCTACCCCAAACATGCACACGCACACACTCTCCCAAACGCAGACTCCCTCCCAACACACACACACACTCCAGCCCACTTGACACACAGACACACTCTCCCACACACGTCTCTCCCTCACACACAAGCACTCTCTCACACACACCCACACACGCTCCCACTCTCGCTCTCTCCCTCAAACACACAGATACACTCTCCCACAAACACAGAGACACACTCTCGCACATATACACACACTTTCCCACACACACTCTCCCACACACACTCCCAACTACACACACTCCCACCCACACACACCTCACACACAATCACACACACAAACACACTCTCCGACACACGCTCTCCCTCACAGACAACATTCTCTCACACAGACACACACTCTCCCACACTCGCTCTCTCCCTCCACCACACACATACAATCTCCCACAAACACAGAGACACACTCTCGCACATGCACACACACTCCCACCTACACACAATCACACACACACACACCCCACACCCACATCACTCACACACACACACACACAGACACACACACACCACACCCGCATCACTCATACATACACACACACACACACACTCTCTCACTCTCCCTCACACACACACTTCCACATACAGACTCTCCCACAGACACACACGCACATGCTCCCTCCCACAAACACACACACTCTGCCAGATGCACACACACTTACTCTCACACACGCACTCTCCCACACACGCGCACACACACATTCCCACACATACAGACAAAAACATGCTCCAAGATATACACACACACTCCCACACACATACACACACTCGCACACACACATACATCGAGCACAAACACTCTCACACACATAAACATTGCAACACACACACATGCGCTCTAGCACAAACACATGCAAACAGATGCTCTCCAACACACACACAGACTCTTGCACATACACACACTCTCTCTCGAACATACATACACAGACACACACACACACACACAGGCTCTCACACACAGGCTCTCTCCCATATATACACGCACACCCTCCCACACATGCACACACATTCCCACACATAGAGACACAAACATGCTCCAAAATACACACACAAAATCCCACACACATATACACACTCCCACACACATACACACACACCCAGGCACACTCTCCCACACACACAAACACGCTCCAAACTACACACACACTCCCAGACTCACACAAACACACACTC
This sequence comes from Stegostoma tigrinum, assembly GCF_030684315.1. Taxonomy (NCBI): domain Eukaryota; kingdom Metazoa; phylum Chordata; class Chondrichthyes; order Orectolobiformes; family Stegostomatidae; genus Stegostoma; species Stegostoma tigrinum. Next base: position 54,723,267 of record NC_081366.1, read on the forward strand.
CACCTCAGCACACATACACACACTCCACCCCCCCTCCACACACACACACACACACACTCATTCTATCATTCCCCCCACACACTCTCCCACACACTCATGCAAACACACTTACTCTATCATTCCACCCCACACACTCTCCCACACACAAACATGCACACACTCTCACCATCCCCCATCACACACATACACACAAACAGACACCAGACATGCACTCACACACTCACTCTATCATTCCCCCTCCACACACTCTCCCACACACATAAACATTTACACACACTCATGCACACCAAAAACATACACACACACACAAACACTCTGCCACAAACACACACACTCTCCCAAACGCAGACTCCCTTCCAACACATACACACACTCCAGCCCACATGACACACAGACACACTCTCCCACACACATCTCTCCCTCACACACAAGCACTCTCGCACACACATGCACACGCTCCCATTCTCGCTCTCTCCCTCAAACACACAGATACGCTCTCCCACAGAGACACACTCTCGCACATATACACACACTCTCCCACACACAATCTCCCACACACACTCCCAACTACACACACACACACTCTCCCACACTCGCTCTCTCCCTCCAACACAGATATACTCTCCCACAAACACAGAGACACACTCTCGCACACGCACACACACTCCCACCTACACACAATCACACACACACCCCACACCCACATCACTCACATACACACACACACACACACACACACACACACAGCCCACACCCGCATCTCACATACACACACACACACACACACACACACACACTCTCTCTCTCGGACACATACACACACAGACACAGGCTCTCTCTCTCTCTCTCTCACACACACACACACACACACACACACACACACACACACACACACACACACAAAGAGGCTCTCTCACACACACTCCCTCACACACACACACTCTCTCCCATACACACATGCACACTCTCCCACACATGCACACACATTCCCACACATACAGACACAAACATGCTCCAAAATACCCACACAAAATCCCACACACATATACACACTCCCACAGACACACACCCACGCACACTCTCCCACACACACACAAACATGCTCCAAACTACACACACACTCCCAGACCCTCACAGACACACACACTCCACCTCAACACACACACACTCCAAACCCCTCCACACACACACACTCACTCTATCATTCCACCCCACACACTCTCCCACACACAAACAAGCACACACTCTCACCGTCACCCCACAACACATACACAAACCCAGCCCACACATGCACACAAACACACACACACAAACACACACACACACTCTCTCTCTCTATCATTCACGCCACACACTCTCCCACACACACTCACTCTCACACACACACTCTGCCCCAACGTCCACACACACACTTCCTCACACACACTCTCTCCTATACACACATGCACACTCTCCCACACATACAGAAACAAACATGCTCCAAAATACACATACACACTCCCACACACACACACACACACACACACACACACTCCCACACATATGCACACACAGACACACACACACACACACACTTCTCCATACACACATGTAGCACAAACACTCTCACACACATAAACATTGCAACACACACACATTTGCTCTAGCACAAACACGTGCAAACAGATGCTCTCAAACACACTCATTCCCACACTCTCTCGACACACACACAGACTCACACAGAAGCACTCCCACAAACACACTACTCTCATCTCCAACACATACACACACACACACTCACAACACACACACGCACAGACCATCTCACACACACACACCACACCCACACTCTCCACTACAACACATGCAGCTCCCCACAAATGCACATACACATCTCCCACACATACACATCCAAACTCCCACAAATACACACATACACATCCCAAGACACATACACACACCTACACACATACAATCCAAACACATCAACACTCACCACACACGTCACTCTCCACAACACAGCACAACCCACACACAGCTCACACACTCACACATCACTCACACACTCCCAGCATACACAAAACACCCCCCAATCACACACACAACACCTCTCCAACACACATGCTCTCTCCCACACATACTCACACCTACACACACTCCCACCCGCAGGACACACCACACCACCCATCACAAACATACACACACCACTGTCCCCACATTAGACTCTCCCACAGACACACACCACGCACATGCTCTCCTTCTCAACAACCACACTCTCCCACATGTAACACTCAACTCATCACACACACACACTCTCCAAACACACACACACACAGTCTCCCCCCCGACTCTACACACACTTTCTCAGATAAACACCGCACAAACACGCTTCAAACTACACACACACCTAGACACATACGTACACAATCCCCTACCTCAACACACACCACACTCCACCCCCATCCACACACATACACACACACACACACACACACACACACACACACCACACACTCCTCCTCCCCATCTCCCATACAAACAACACATCTCTCCCACACATGTACACACACAACAATCCTCCACACACATACACACCCATAAACACACACACTCCCACACACACCACACACACACACTCCAGCCCCCCTTGACACATAGACACACTCTCCCACACATGCCTCTTCCCTCACACCACACGCACTCTCCTCCCACACACGCACACTCTCCCACACACTCACTTCCACTTACACACATTCCCACCCACAACACTCCACACACCCATCACACACACACCACTCACACTCACTCACCACCCACGCACACTCTCCCTCACACACTCTCCCCCACACACATACACACACCACTCACAATCACACCCACACAATACACATACTCTCCCACACACTCACACACAACACACAAAAACACACACACACCCCACACGCAACCCTACCTCCACAACACACAAAACACCACACCACACTCCAGCCCCCCCTTGACACAGACACACTCCCCCACACACGCTCTCTCCCTCACACACACGCACTCTCCCACCAACATACACACACACTCTCCCACACGCTCACCTACACCCACTCCCACCCACAAACACCATACACACACACTCACACACACACACTCTCTCTCTCTCTCTCTCTCTCTCTCCCACACACGATCTCTCCCTCACACACACAATCCCACATACAGACACTCCCACAGGCACGCACACGCACATGCTCTCTCAATAAATCACACACACTGTCCCACACGCACGCACACTCACTCTCACACACAGACTCTCCCCGCACACACACGCATACACACTCTCACCACCTCTACACACACACTGCCTCACACACTCTCCAATAAACACACGCACACACACGCACGTACACACACATACACACACGCACTTCTCCGCACACACTGTCCCACACAAACACATCTAGCACAAACACTTTCACACACATAAACACTCCAACATACACACATGCACTCTTGCACAAACATGTGCACACAGATGCTCTCCGACACACACACTCCCACACACTCTTGCACATACACACACTGTCTCTCGAACACATACACACACTCCCAAAACACTCTCCCCCACACACACTCTCTCCAACACATACACACACAGACTCAAACCCACCCACACGTGCACACACACACATACACTCTCTGCCACACACACACACACACACACACACACACACACACACACACACACACACACACACACACACACACTCTCCCACATGCACACCCCCCCAGACACAAACACATTCCAGCCTCCTCTTGACACACAGACACATTCTCGCACACGCTGTCTCCCTCACACACACACTATCCCACACACACTCTCACAAACTCGCTCTCCCTCAAACACACAAATACACTCTCCCACAAACACAGAGACACACTTTCACACATGTGCACACTATCTCCCACACACACACTCTCCCACACACATTTTCCCATACACACTCCCACCCACACACACCCCACATGCCCATCACACACACACACGACACACAGTCACCCACACATGCTCTCTCCCACACACACAAACTCTCCTACACTCGCTCTCTCCCTCAAACACATAGATACACTCTCCCACAAACACAGAGACACACTCTCGCACATGCACACACACTCTCCCACCTACACACATCCCCACCTGCACATGTCCCACACCCCCATCACAAACACAGACACACACTCTCCCACACATGCTCTCTCCCTCACACACACGCACTCTCCCACACTCGCTCTCTCCCTCAAGCACACAGATACACACTCCCACAAACACAGAGACACATGCTCGCACATGCACACACACTCTCGCACACACACACTCCCACACAAACTCTATCATTACCCGAACACACTCTCCTACACACAAACATACACACACACTCACAAACCCCTCCCACACACACACACACACTCTGCCACACACACAAAAACACACATGCACACTACCTCCCAACACACACACAATCCAGCCCCCCTTGACACATAGACACACTCACACACATGCTCTCTCCCACACACACACACACTCTCCCTCACACACACGCACACTCCTACACACACACACATACACACACTCCCACACTCGCTCTTTCCCTCAAACAACCTGATACACTCTCCCACATAGAGACATACTCTCACACATGCACACACACTCTCCCACACACCCTCCCACCTACAAACTCCCCACACACCCATCTCACACACACACTCACAGACACTCTCTCTCTCCCACACATGATCTCTCCCTCACACACACTCTCCCACATGCACACACGCGCACACACTCTCCCTCACCTCCACACACACACTGCTACCTACACACACTCCCACCCACAAACACCCCACATGCCCATCACACACACTTACACACGCACACACACAGGCTCTCCCACACAAACACACACATGCACAGACACACACACACACACACACACACACTCCCACCCACACACACTCGCCCACATACAAACACACACTCTCCCACATACACATGCTCCAACACACACACACACACTTCCCCACACACACTCTCCCACATTCGCTCTCTCCCTCAAACACACAAATACACTCTCACACAAACACAGAGACACACTCTCGCACATGCACAAACACTCTCCCACCCACATACACTCCCACCTACACATACCCCACCGCCCCATCACACACACACGCACGCACTCCCACTCACACTCGCGAAACACACACACTCCCGCACACACACCCACACACACACTCCCACGTAAGCACCACTCCCACATACAGTCACACACAGGCACAAACACCCTCCAAACTACACATACACACTCCAACACACATATATATATATATATATATATATATACACACACACCCTCACACACACTCTCCCACTCTCCCATACAAGCACGCACAATGTCCCACACACATGCACACACACTCCCTCACACACACACACACACACACACACACACACACACACACACACACACACACACACACACACACACACACAATCCCCCACTACAAACAATAACACGCTCCAAAATACACACACACTCCCAAACACATATACACACTCCCACACAAATACACACATACTCACGCACACTCTCCCACACACATCCACACACACACACAACACACACATCCAGCCCCCCTTGACACACAGACACACTCTCCCGCACACACTCTCTCCCTCACACACACGCACTCTCCTATACAGACACACACACTCCCACACACACTCCCAACTACACACACCCCCACCCACAAACACCCCACACACCCATCACACACACTCACACACACACACTCTCTCTCTCCCTCACGCACGATCTCTCCCTCATACACACTGTCCCACACACAAACATACACACTCACAAATATTCCCCCCACACAAACACATACACACACACACACACACACACACACACACACACACACACTCCAGCCCCCCTTGACATATAGACACACTCTCCCACATTCGATCTCTCCCTCACACACATGCATTCTCCTACACACACGCACACTCTCCCACACTCCCACCTATACCCACTCCCACCCACAAACACCCCACACATGCACCACGCACACATACTCTCTCTCTCCTACACACGATCTCTCCCTCACACACTCTCCCACATACAGACTCTCCCACAGACACACACACACGCATGCTCTCTCCCTCAATCACACACACTCTCCCACATGCACACAGACTCACTCTCTCACACACACTCTCCCCGCACAAACACGCACACATACTCTCCCCCATCCACACACACACTCCCTCACACACACACTTCACACACCCATCACACACACACACGCACTCTCCCACATAGACTCTCCCACAGGCACACACAATGCTCTCTCCCTCAAGCACACACACTCTCCCACATGCACACACACTCACACACACACTACTCCCCCACATACATGCAAACACAATCTCCCCCCCTCCACACACACACACACACACACACACACACTCCCTCACACACACATACTCTCCCATACACACACGCGCACACACATACACACCCACACACATACACACACTCCCGCACACATACACACACACACTTCTGCACACACACTGTCCCACACAAACACATCTAGCACAAACACTTTCACACACATAAACACTCCAACATACACACATGCACTCTAGCACAAATGTGCACACAGTTGCTCTCCGACACACACACTCCCACACATGCTCTTGCACATACACACACTGTCTCTCGAACACACATACATACCCACTCCCAAAACACTCTCCCGCACACACACTCTCTCTCAAACACATATACACGCACAGACTCAAACCCACCCACACGTGCACACACACACACTCTCCCACACGCACACCACCCCAGACACAAACACATTCCAGCCCCCTCTTGACACACAGACACATTCTCGCACATGCTCTCTACCTCACACACACACACTATCCCACACACACTCTCACAAACTCGCTCTCCCTCAATCACACAAATACACTCTCCCACAAACACAGAGACACAATTTCACACATGTGCACACTGTCTCCCACACATCACTCTCTCACACACATTTTCCTACACACACTCCCACCCACACACACCCCACAGCCCAATCACACACACACACGACACACACTCTCCCACACTTGCACACACATTCCCACACATACAGACGCAAACATGCTCCAAAATACACACACAAAATCCCACACACATATACACACTCCCACACACATACACACACACCCAGGCACACTCTCCCACACACACAAACACGCTCCAAACTACACACACACTCCCAGACCCACACAAACACAAACTCCACCTCAACACACACAAGCACACTCCACCCCCCCCCCCACACACACACACTCACTCTATCATTCCACCCCACACACTCTCCCACACACAAACAAGCACACACTCTCACCGTCTCCCCACAACACATACACAAATCCAGCCCACACATGCACACAAACACACACACACTCTATCATTCAATCCACACACTCTCCCACACACACTAACATTTACACACGCTCAAGCACACCACACACACACACAAACCTACCCCACACATGCACACACACACACATACACACACACACTCTGTCACAAACACACACACGCACAAACACAGACTCCTTCCCAACACACACACACTCCAGCCCACTTGACACACAGACGCACTCTCCCACACACGTCTCTCCCTCACACACAAGCACTCTCCCACACACACGCACACGCTCCCACTCTCGCTCTCTCCCTCAAACACACAGATACTCTCCCACAAACAGAGACACACTCTCGCACATATACACACACTCTCCCACACACACTCTCCCCCACAAACTCCCAACTATGCACACTCCCACCCACACACACCTCACACCCCATCACACACACACAGAAACACACTCTCCGACACACGCTCTCTCCCTCACAGACACGCACTCTCACACACACACTCTCCCACACTCGCTCTCTCCCTCCAAAACACACATACACTCTCGCACATACACACACTCTCTCTCGGACACATACATACACAAAGACACAGGCTCGCTCTCTCTCTCTCTCTCTCTCTCACACACACACACACACACACACACACACACACACACACACACACACACACACACAGAGGCTCTCACACACACACTCCCTCACACACACTCTCTCCCATGCACACATGCACACACATTCCCACACATACAGACACAAACATGCTCCAAAATACCCACACAAAATCCCACACACATATACATACTCCCACAGACACACACCCACGCACACTCTCCCACACACACACAAACACGTTCCAAACTACACACACACTCCCAGACCCACACAGACACACAAACTCCACCTCAACACACACACACGCACACTCCACCCCCCCTCCACACACACACATACTCACTCTATCATTCCACCCCACACACTCTCCCACACACAAACAAGCACACACTCTCACCGTCACCCCACAACACATACACAAACCCAGCCCACACATGCACACAAACACACACACACACACACACACACTTTCTCTCTATCATTCCTGCCACACACTCTCCCACACACACTCACTCTCACACACGCACACTCTCCCCCAACGTCCACACACACACTTCCTCACACACACTCTCTCCCATACACACATGCACACTCTCCCACATATACAGAAACAAACATGCTCCAAAATACACACACACACTCCCACACATATGCACACACAGACTCCCACACACACACACACACACACACACACACACTTCTCCACACACACTCTCCCACACACACATCTAGCACAAACACTCTCACACACATAAACATTGCAACACACACACATTTGCTCTAGCACAAACACGTGCAAACAGATGCTCTCCAACACACACATTCCCACACACACACACTCTATCTCGAACACACACACACACACACACGGACTTACAAAACACTCCCACAAACACACACTCTCTCTCCAACACATACACACATACACACACACACACACACACACACACACACACACACACACACACACACACACACACACACGCACAAACACACACACACAGACTCTCACACACACACTCTCTCCCATACACACATGCAGTCTCCCACAAATGCACACATACACATTCCCACACATACAGACGCAAACATGCTCTGAAATACACACATACAATCCCAAACACATATACACACTCCCACACTCATCTCTCCCTCAAACACAAGCACTCTCCCACAAACACAAAGACACACTCTCACACATGCACACACACACACCCAGCTACACAAAACACCCCCATCACACACACAAACACTCTCCCACACATGCTCTCTCCCACACATACTCACACCTACACACAGTCCCACCCGCAGACACACCACACCCCATCACAAACATACACACACACTCTCCCAAATACAGACTCTCCCACAGACACACACATGCACATGCTCTCCTTCTCAAACACACACGCTCTCCCACATGTACACACACTCATTCTCACACACACACACTCTCTCTCAAACACACACACGCGCACAGTCTCCCCCCAACTCCACACACACACACTCTCTCCCACACACATGCACAAACACGCTTCAAACTACACACACACCCAGACACATACGTACACAATCTACCTCAACACACACCACACTCCACCCCCATCCACACACACACACACACACACACACACACACACACAGGCTCTCACACACATTCTCTCCCATACACACATACACACTCTCCCACACATGCACACACATTCCCACACATACAGACACAAACATGCTCCAAAATACACACACAAAATCCCACATACATATACACAGTCCCACAGACACACACCCACGCACACTCTCCCACACACACACAAACACGCTCCAAACTACACACACACTCCCAGACCCACACAGACACACACACTCCACCTCAACACACACACACACACAAACACACACACACACACACACACACTCTCTCTCTCTCTCTCTCTCTCTCTCCCACACACGATCTCTCCCTCACACACACAATCCCACATACAGACACTCCCACAGACACGCACACGCACATGCTCTCTCCCTCAATCACACACACTCTCCCACACGCACGCACACTCACTCTCTCACACAGACTCTCCCCGCACACACACACACACGCACACACACACACTCTCACCACCTCTACACGCACACTCCCTCACACACACTCTCCCATACACACAAGCACACACACACGCACAGACACACACACATAAACACACACTGTCCCATACACACATTTAGCACAAACACTTTCACACACATAGACACTCCAACATATGCACATGCACTCTAGCACAAGCACAGATGCTTTCCGACACACACACTCCCACACATGCTCTTGCACATACACACCCTGTCTCTCGAACACACATACACACACACTCCCAAAACACTCTCCCCCACACACTCTCTCTCTCCAACACACACACACAAAGATTCAAACCCACCCACATGTGCACACACACTCACATACACTCTCTGCCACACACACACACACACACACACACACACTCTCTCTCCCACACGCACACCCCCCCAGACACAAACACATTCCAGTCCCCTCTTGACACAGACACATTCTCGCACAAGCTCTCTCCCTCACACACACACTATCCCACATACACTCTCACAAACTCGCTCTCCCTCAAACACACAAATACACTCTCCCACAAACACAGAGATACACTTTCACACATGTGCACACTGCCTCCCACACACACACTCTCCCACACACATTTTCCCATACACACTCCCACCCACACACACCCCACATGCCCATCACACACACACACGACACACACTCACCCACACATGCTCTCCCACAGACACACACTCTCCTACACTCGCTCTCTCCCTCAAACACATAGATACACTCTCCCACAAACACAGAGACACACTCTCGCACATGCACACACACTCTCCCACCTACACACACTCCCACCCGCAGACACACCACACCCCCATCACAGACACACACACACAAACTCCCACACACACTCTATCATTACCCGAACACACTCTCCTACACACAAGCATACACACACACTCACAAACCCCTCCCACACACACACACACACACACACACACACACACACTCTGCCACACACACAAAAACACACATGCACACTACCTCCCAACACACACACAATCCAGCCCCCCTTAACACATAGACACACTCACACACCTGCTCTCTCCCACACACACACACACACTCTCCCTCACACACACGCACACTCCTACACACACACACACTCTCCCATACACACACACTCACTCTCACACACACTCTCTCCCATACACACACACAAACACGCTTCAAACTACACACACACACACCCAGACACATACGTACACACACACAATCTACCTCAACACACACCACACTCCACCCCCACCCACACACACACACTCTCCCATGAACTCACTCTCTCCGTCAAGCACACAGATACACTCTCCCACAAACACAGAGACACACGCTCGCACATGCACACACTCTCCCACACACACTCCCACCTACACACACCACACCGCCATCACAAACATACACACACACACATATTCTCCCACATACAGACTCTCCCACACACACACACGCACATGCTCTCTCCCTCAAACACACACTCTCTCCCACACGCACACACTCACTCTCACACACACTCATTCCCATACACACACGCACAAACACGCTTCACACTACACACACACACCCAGACACATACGTACACACACACAATCTACCTCAACACACACCACACTCCACCCCGCCTACACACACACACACACACACACACACACACACACACACACAAACTCCCACACAAACTCTATCATTACCCGAACACACTCTCCTACACACAAGCATACACACACACTCACAAACCCCTCCCACACACACACACACACACACTCTGCCACACACACAAAAACACACATGCACACTACCTCCCAACACACACACAATCCAGCCCCCCTTGACACATAGACACACTCACACACATGCTCTCTCCCACACACACACTCTCCCTCACACACACGCACACTCCTACACACACACACACTCCCACACTCGCTCTTTCCCTCAAACAACCTGATACACTCTCCCACACAGAGACATACTCTCACACATGCATACACACTCTCCCACACACACTCTCCCACACATACTCCCACACACACTCCCACCTACAAACACCCCACACACCCATCTCACACACACACAGACACTCTCTCTCTCTCCCACACACGATCTCTCCCTCACACACACTCTCCCACATGCACACACGCGCACACACTCTCCCTCACCTCCACACACACACTGCTACCTACACACACTCCCACCCACAAACACCCACACACTTACACACACAGGCTCTCCCACACAAACACACACATGCACAAACACACACATGCACAGACACACACACACACACACACACACACACTCCCACCCACACACACTCGCCCACATACACACACACACACACACACACACACACACACTACAACACACGCACACACTTCCCCACACACACTCTCCCACACTCACTCTCTCCCTCAAACACACAAATACACTCTCACACAAACACAGAGACACACTCTCGCACATGCACACTCTCCCACCCACATACACTCCCACCTACACACAGCCCACAGCCCCATCACACACACACGCACTCCCACTCACACCCGCGAAACACACACACTCCCGCACACACACCCACACACACACTCCCACGTACGAACCACTCCCACATACATACACACACATACAGACACAAACACCCTCCAAACTACACATACACACTCCCACACACATATACACACACACACACTCCCTCACACACACTCTCCCACTCTCCCATACAAACACACACACACACACACAAACACACAATTCCCCACTACAAACAATAACACGCTCCAAAATACACACACACACTCCCAAACACATATACACACTCCCACACACATACACACATACCCACACACAGTCTCCCACACACATCCACGCACACACACACACTCCAGCCCCGCTTGACACACAGACACACTCTCCCGCACATGCTCTCTCCCTCACACACACGTACTCTTCTATACACACATACACTCCCACACACACTCCCACCTACACACATTCCCACCCACAAACACCCCACACATCCATCACACACACACACACACATACTCTCCCACACACAAACATACACACACTCACAAATCCCCCCCACACAAACACATACACACACATTCTCTGCCACACACACACACACACACACGCACACACACACACACACACACACACACACACACACACGCTACCTCCCACCGCACACACACTCCAGCCCCCCTTGACATATAGACACACTCTCCCACATTCGATCTCTCACACACGTGCATTCTCCTACACACACGCACACTCTCCCACACTCCCACCTATACCCGCAAACACCCCACACATGCATCACGCACACATACTCTCTCTCTCTCCTACACACGATCTCTCCCTCACACACACTCTCCCACATACAGACTCTCCCACAGACACACACACACACATGCTCTCTCCCTCAATCACACACACTCTCCCACATGCACACAGACTCACTCTCTCACACACACTCTCCCCACACACACATACTCTCCCCCATCCACACACACACTCCCTCACACACACACACTTCACACACCCATCACAGACACACATACACACACACACACACACACACACACACACACACACACACACGCCCTCTCCCACATAGACTCTCCCGCAGACACACACACACATGCTGTCTCCCTCAAACACACACACTCTCCCACATGCACACACTCTCACACACACATTACCCCCCCACATACAAGCACACACAATCTCCCCCCCTCCACACACACACACACTTCCTCACACACACCTACTCTCCCATACACACACGCGCACACACATACACACCCACACACATACACACACTCCCGCACACATGCACACACACACTTCTCCACACACACTGTTCCACACAAACACATCTAGCACAAACACTTTCACACACATAAATGCTCCAACATACACACATGAACTCTAGCACAAACGTGCACACAGATGCTCTCCGACACACACACTCCCACACATGCTCTTGCACATACACACCCTGTCTCTCGAACACACATACACACACACACTCCCAACACACTCTCCCCCACACACACTCTCTCTCCAACACATACACACATACAGACTCAAACCCACCCACACGTGCACACACACACATACACTCTCTGCCACACACACACACACACACACACACACACACACACTCTACCACACGCACACCCCCCCAGACACAAACACATTCCAGCCCCCTCTTGACACACAGACACATTCTCGCACACGCTCTCTCCCTCACACACACACTATCCCACACACACTCTCACAAACTCACTCTCCCTCAAACACACAAATACACTCTCCCACAAACACAGAGACACACTTTCACAATTGTGCACACTGTCTCCCACACACACACTCTCCAACACACATTTTCCCACACACACTCCCACCCACACACACCCCACACCCCCATCACACACACACACACGACACACACTCTCCCACACACGCTCTCTCCCTCACACACACGCACTCCCTCCCACACACACACTCTCTCGAACACACACAAACACACTCTCCCACACATGCTCTCTACCTCACACACACGCATTCTCTCACACACGTGCACACTCTCCCACACTCGTTTTCTCCCTCAAACACAGATACACTCACCCAGAAACACAGAGGCACACTCTCGCTCATGCACACACACTCTCCCACATGCAAACACACTCTCCCACACACACACTCCCACACACACCCCTCCCACACACACACACACACACTCCCTCAAACACAGAGACACACTCTCGCACATGCACACTCTCCCACCCGCACACTCCCACACACACTCGCGTTACACACACACACCCATGCACACACCCCTCCCACAGACACACACACACACACACACACACTCCCACACATACAGACACACACGCTCCAAGCTACACATACACACTCCCACACACACACACTCACTCCCTCACAAACACTCTCCCACTTTCCCATACACACACACACAATCCCCCACGTACAGACAGTAAGACGCTCCAAAATACACACACACTCCCAAACACAAATACACACTCCTACACACATACATACACACCCACGCACACTCTCCCACACACACATACACACTCGCTCACACACACATGAAGACACACACACCCTCCCACACAAACACCCACACTCACGCACTCCCACACACACACAAACACACTACAAACTACACACACACCCAGACACATACATACACACACAATCTACCTCAAATCCACCGCTGTCCACATACATGCACACACAAACACACATACAGACACAGTCTATCATTCCCCCCATACACTCTCCCACACACACACACACACACACACACACACACACACACACACACACACACTCACAAACCCTCCCCCCCACAACACACACACACACACACACTCTCTCTGCCACACACACAGAAACACACACACACTCTCCCACACGGTCATTACCTCCCAATACACACACACTCCAGCCCCCCCTTGACACATAGACACACTCTCCAACATACGCTCTCTCCCTCACACACATGCACTCTCCTACACACGCACTCTCCTACACACGCACTCTCCCACACACGCTCTCTCGCTCACACACACGCACTCTCTACCACACACACACACTCTCTCCAACACACACACAAACACACTCTCCCACACATGCTCTCTACCTCACACACAGGCATTCTCTCACACATGTGCACGCTCTCCCACACTCGTTTTCTCCCTCAAACACACAGATACACTCACCCAGAAACACAGAGGCACACTCTCGCGCATGCACACACACTCTCCCACATGCAAACACACACTCTCCCGCTTCCACACACTCCCACACACACCCCTCCCACACACACACACACACACACTCCCACACATACAGACACACACGCTCCAAGCTACACATACACACTCCCACACACACACACTCACTCCCTCACAAACACTCTCCCACTTTCCCATACACACACACACAATCCCCCACGTACAGACAGTAAGACGCTCCAAAATACACACACACTCCCAAACACAAATACACACTCCTACACACATACATACACACCCACGCACACTCTCCCACACACACATACACACTCGCTCACACACACATGAAGACACACACACCCTCCCACACAAACACCCACACTCACGCACTCCCACACACACACAAACACACTACAAACTACACACACACCCAGACACATACATACACACACAATCTACCTCAAATCCACCGCTGTCCACATACATGCACACACAAACACACATACAGACACAGTCTATCATTCCCCCCATACACTCTCCCACACACACACACACACACACACACACACACACACACACACACTCACAAACCCTCCCCCCCACAACACACACACACACACACACTCTCTCTGCCACACACACAGAAACACACACACACTCTCCCACACGGTCATTACCTCCCAATACACACACACTCCAGCCCCCCCTTGACACATAGACACACTCTCCAACATACGCTCTCTCCCTCACACACATGCACTCTCCTACACACGCACTCTCCTACACACGCACTCTCCCACACACGCTCTCTCGCTCACACACACGCACTCTCTACCACACACACACACTCTCTCCAACACACACACAAACACACTCTCCCACACATGCTCTCTACCTCACACACAGGCATTCTCTCACACATGTGCACGCTCTCCCACACTCGTTTTCTCCCTCAAACACACAGATACACTCACCCAGAAACACAGAGGCACACTCTCGCGCATGCACACACACTCTCCCACATGCAAACACACACTCTCCCGCTTCCACACACTCCCACACACACCCCTCCCACACACACACACACACTCTCTCCCTCAGAGACACACTCTCGCACATGCAGAAACACTCTCCCGCCCGCACACTCCCACACAACACTCGCGTAACACACACACACCCACGCACACACCCCTCCCACACACATACACACACACTCCCACACATACAGACACACACATGCTCCAAGCTACACATACACACTCCCACACACATATACACACTCCCACACACACACACACGCGCGCACAAACACACACACACTCACTCCCTCATACACACTCTTCCACTTTCCCATATACACACACACAATTCCCCACGTACAGACAATAACACGCTCCAAAATACACACACACACTCCCAAACACAAATACACACTCCTACACACATACACACACACCCACGCACACTCTCCCACACACACATACACACTGTCTCACATACACACAAAGACACACACACCCTCCCACACAAACACCCACACTCACACACTCCCACTCACTCACACACACAAACACACTCCAAACTACACACACACCCAGACACATACATACACACACATTCTACCTCAACTCCACCCCTGTCCACATACACACACACACAAAAACACACATACAGACACACTCTATCATTCCCTACACACACACACTCTCTCTCTCTCTCTCTCTCTCTCTCTGCCACACACACAAAAACACACACACACTCTCCCACATGGTCACTACCTCCCAATACACACACACTCCAGCCCCCCTTGACACATAGACACACTCTCCCACATACGCTCTCTCCCTCACACACACGCACTCTCCTACACACACTCTCTCCCACACACACTCCCACCTACACAGACGCCAACCCACAAACATCGCACACACCCATCACACACACACACACACACACTCTCTCTCTCTCCCACACACGATCTCTCCCACACACATACTCTGTCACATACAGACTCTCCCACAGACACACACGCGCACATGCTCTCTCCCTCAATCACACACACTCTCCTACACACTCCCACCTGCACACACTCCCACCCGCACACACTCCACACCCCCATCACACACACACACACACACACACACACACACACACACACACACACACACACACACACACACACTCCCTCACACACACTCTCCCACTCTCCCATACAAACACGCACAATGTCCCACACACACACACACACACACACAAACACACAATCCCCCACTGCAAACAATAACACACTCCAAAACACACACAAACACTCCCAAACACATATACACACTCCCACACACATACGTACCCACACACACTCTCCCACACACATCCACGCACACACAGAACACACACACACTCCAGCCCCCCTTGACACATAGACACACTCTCCCACACACGCTCTCTCCCTCTCACACACACTCTCCTATACACACACACACTCTCCCACACACACTCCCACCTACACACACTGCCACCCACAAACACCCCACACACCCATCACACACACACACACGCACTCTCCCACATAGACTCTCCCACAGACACACACTCTCTCTCTCTCCCACGCACGATCTCTCCCTCACACACACTCTCCCACACACAAACATACACACACACACTCACAAATCCCCCCCACACAAACACATACACACACATTCTCTGCCACACACACACACTCACACACACAAACACACTCCAAACTACACACACACACACCCAGACACATACATACACACACAATCTACCTCAACTCCACCCCGTCCACATACACACACGCACAAACACACATACAGACACACACACTCTCCCACATACAGACTCTCCCACAGACACACGCGCCCACATGCTCTCTCCCTCAATCACACACACTCTCCTACACACTCCCACCCGCACACACTCCCATCCGCACACACTCCACACCCCCATCACACACACACACACTTTCCCGCCCTCCACACACTCCCTTACACACACAAACTCTCACATACACACACGCACACACTCCCACACAAGCATACACACTCTCCCACACAGACACAAACATGCTGCAAAATACACACACACATTCCAACATACATGCACACACTCCCACACACATACACACACACCCACGCACACTCTCCCACACACACACATACACACACTCTCTCACACACAAAGACACACACACCCTCCCACACACAAACACACTCCAAACTACACACACACCCAGACACATACATACACACACAATCTACCTTAAAACACACACACTCCACCCCACCCCGTCCACCCACCCACACACACACACACACACACACACACACACACACACACACACTATCATTCCCCCCATACACTCTCCCACACACAAACATACACACACACTCACAAACCAACCCCCCACCCAACACACACACGCTCTGCCACACACACACAAAAACACACACATTCCCACATGCACACTACCTCCCAACACACACACACTCCAGCCCCCCTTGACACATCGACACTCTCCCACACACGCTCTCCCTCACACACACACACTATCCTACACACACACACTCTCCCACCTACACAGATTCCCACCCACAAACACCCCCCCCCCACACACACACACACACACACACACACACACACACACACTCTCTCTCTCTCTCTCTTTCCCACACACGATCTTTCCCACACACTCTCCCACATACAGACTCTCCCACAGACACACACGCGCACATGCTCTCTCCCTCAAACACACACAAACTCCCTCATACACACACTCTCCCATACACACACGCACACTCTCCCACACACGCACAGACACTCATTCCCACACCTACAGAGACACACACACATACACTCCCAAAACACTCTCCCACACACACATTCTCTCCAACGCACACACAAACACACTGTCCAACATGCTCTCTACCTCACACACACGCAATCTCTCACACACGTGCACACTCTCCCACACTTGTTTTCTCCCTCAAACACAGATACACTCACCCAGAAACAAAGAGGCACGCTCTCGCTCATGCACACACACTCTCCCACACACAGTCTCTCAAACACATTCCCTCCCACACACACTCCCACCCGCACACACTC